>NC_091953.1:111056470-111356470 GCF_031021105.1 Erythrolamprus reginae | reverse complement strand
GCCCTCGGAGGGCAAAAAAGCCTCTGGAAGGTATCTCGTTGCAGGATTTACCCACGGAGGGTAGAATCCTGATTCCTTCTGTTCCTCTTCTGGTTCCTGCAGGGAGAGAAAGAAAGAAATAAGAGAGGACAAAAGGTAAAGGTTATTTATTTCAGACAATCATATCTTAATTAGTAAAAAACTTTACAGAGAGAAAACTAGTCCCTATCACTACGACTGAGTTTTTAAAACTGAGCTACAAGGGAGGGTCTACAGGGTGGAGCTAATTAATATTCTAATTTAACTCAGTCCCTAACCAATCAGGCTGAAGTATCACCCACGTTGGACTCTTCGCAGCAGTGCATTGGAGAATTTGTCCCAGGAGACCAAACTCCTGGCAGACCCGGTGTCTACCTCCATTTCTAGAGGTGACCCCTCAATAGTTACCACTAAAGAAATTTTTTTGGTCCCACCTCCAGCTGCTAAAAATACTTCTTCCTCCCCATCAAATAGCTCTCGATCAGGTTTTGTGGCAAAGCAGTCGACACGGCGTTCTGGCAGGCGTTGGTGCGTGTTGCGTGACGGTACGGCACGGTTGGCGGGTTGGTTGGGAGTGGAGCGGCAGACTCTTGCTAGGTGACCCGCTCTTCCGCAGCTGTAACAGGTTGCCGTGCGAAATTGGCAGGCTGAGCGAGGGTGTGGATCTCCGCAGCTGGGGCACGGTGGGTAAGACGGCCGTGGTGTCGGTGTGGTCCTCTGGGTGGTTCCATGGGTTGGTGTGCGGCGGCGGTTGGTGGTGGTACGAAGTCGAGCGACTGTTTCACCTTGGTTGGTGTTGTCAGTAGAGGAGCAGGTTGTCGCGTGAATGTTCGGTTGTGGAGGAGATTTCACCGTTTCCGGAATGCGGCGTTGGATGTCAGCGGACGAGTGAAAAGACGTCTGCGCGGCACAGGCGTCATCAATGGCTATGGCTAGAGTGAGCTTGGAGTGGGCTAGGAGGCGACGCTGAAGCTGAAGGTCTCGCACTCCGCAAACCAACTGTTCCAACAGGGAGCGTTCCAGATTTTCGAAGTCACAGTCTCTCGCTGCATCCCGGAGGGCAGCCACATATTGAGTGATTGACTCCCCCTCTGCCTGGATGCGGCGGCGGAAATGAAAACGGCATGAAATAAAAGATGGAGCAGGAGCATAATGTTTTTTAAGTTTGTCCATCAACTCATCCCACAGAACCTCATAGACCACCTGTGGTGCCACGAGGGCGCGTGCCATGCGGAACATGGGTTTGCCACAGGCATTCAAAAAGCATGCAGTACGGCGAGCTTCAGATAGTTCATTGAGATCTTGTGCTTTTAAATAGCATTCAAAACGGTCTAAAAAACTTTCCCAGGTGTCATTACTGGGGTCAAACGGGTCAAAGGAAGCAGGAAAAGAACTGTGGCTCGCCATAATGGTGAGCAATGGCAACTAGGCGCGGCCTAACCGATATGTGGCCCCACAGCGGTGGTGAAGGTCCTCGGGCCACTGCACAGTGGAGGAGCCTGGTGATGGCTACAGCAGTAGCAGAGGTAAACCAGACAGTGGGGGGGGGAAATAATTATTATATATTATTTTTTTTGTACTTGTTTATTTTTTGTGGCCGCCAAGCAGCTGATGCGATGGCGGCAATGAAAAGGGTTCTTCTGGCCACCGAGGTATTGCACCACTCGGGGCAGTAACCTGGCAAAACCCCGGAGGCCCCGAGCAGGTGAAAACTCAGCGGGGGGTTTCCCTGGCCGCCGAGGTGTTGAGCAGCTCGGCGGCGTCAGCGGCAGTAACGTGGGCGTTGGGGAAACCCCGGAGGCCCCCGAGCAGGTGGAAAGCTCGGCGGTGATATCGGGAGGGGTTTCCCTGGCTCGGCGGCGTCGGCGGCAGTAAGGAGGCGTTGGGGGAAACCCCTGAGGCTGCCGAGCAGGTGGAACTCAGCGGCGATGTCGGGAGGGGTTTCCCTAGCTCGTCGGCGTCGGCGGCAGTGACGTGGGCGTTGGGGGAAACCCCGGAGGCCGCCGAGCAGGTGGAACTCGGCGATGTCGGGAGGGGTTTCCCTGGTCGCCGAAGTGTTGAGCAGCTTGGCGGCGGCAGCAGCGGTTGCGTGGGCAGCGGAAACTCTGGCGACCTGCCCCTTGGCCGTGGAGCAGCTGATGAGCGCGGCGGCGGCGGCTGTGTGGGCGGCAGGGAAACCTCAGTGGAGATCGAGCCGTTAAGGAGCTTGGCAGTGGTGGCAGATGGCGCAGCAGGGCCGGTGGTGAAGGTGGCGAGGGATACCGGAGGAGTGGCTGAGGGAAAAATCCCTGGTTACCTTATCAGTCATGCACTTTCCTCGTCGCCAAATGTTACGTCCTTAGCAGAATGAAGGACTGCACTTGTGGGTGAGTAGTAGATGATGATTATTCACAATATAAATGTGAGCTCCTTTCTTTCTTCTACCCTTATTCATTCTATTCTATTTTCTAAATGTCATAATTTGGTGGTTTACAAGGATCCTTTAGGTTACAGTATCATTTTCTCTGTATCTGTGGTGGCAGATGGCGCAGCAGGGCCGGTGGTGAAGGTGGCGAGGGATACCGGAGGAGTGGCTGAGGGAAAAATCCCTGGTTACCTTATCAGCCATGCACTTTCCTCGTCGCCAAATGTTACGTCCTTAGCAGAATTAAGGACTGCACTCGTGGGTGAGTAGTAGGTGATATTATTCACAATATAAATGTGAGCTCCTTTCTTCTACCCTTATTCATTCTATTCTATTTTCTAAATGTCATAATTTGGTGGTTTACAAGGATCCTTTAGGTTAGAGTATCGTTTTCTCTGTATCTGTATTCCTTTGTACATTTGTGCTAGTCTTGCCGGGGGGAGATGCCACCGGTAGTACATTTTATATATATTTTCCCTAAAACCTGTTGACCTCGTTAGTTTGTAGTTTTTAGTCCAAATTGTTTCCCATTTGTCTATATTTATGCTATATCCAAAATTTCTGCCCCAGCTGTGTATGTTATTTTTAACAATATAATCCTCCATTTTGTAATTTAACATATATCTATAAATTTTTGAAATCATTTTCTTGTCTTGGCTTAAAATTATTTTATCTAATTCTATTTCTTTTATTTGTATCTCTTTTCTTTTCCCTTCTTGATATTTTGATTTGATTAAATTGTATGTCCACCAATCAATTTTTATTCCAATTTCTTCTAATTGTTCCCTTGTTTTTAATTCCCCATTTTTTCCCAATGTTTGGTAATAATTTAGCATTTTGTTTAGCTCTCTCGAATTTGGGTATATTGTCGCCTCTATACTAGAATACCATTTTGGAATTTGGTGATAATACATTTTTTTTAATTTTTATCCAGGTTGTATATAGTGAGTTCCTAATTATGTGCTGTCTAAAGTAACTGTGTATTTTTTCTTTATTCTCCCATAAGATAGCATGCCATCCAATTCTCAAGTCATGTCCTTCTAATATCAATAATCTTTTGTTATCTAGTTTGAACCATTCTCTCAGCCAGTCCATGATCGATGCGTTGTAATATGTTTCAAAATCAGGTAGCCCAAAACCTCCCTGTTTGATGTTATCCTGCATATATTGGATTCTGATTCTAGGTTTTTTCCCAGCCCAAACAAATTTTGTAATTATTCTGTTCAATTTTTGAAAGAAGCTTTTTTTTAACATGATTGGGATTGTTCTGAATAGGTATAATATTTTGGGTAGGATGGACATCTTGATGGTTGATATTCTACCAATAAGTGAAATAGGCAGTTTATTCCACTTTTCTAGTTTCATTTGTATTTCTTTTATTAGAACAGTATAGTTATCTTCTTTTATTGCAGTTGCTTTTGCCGTTAGTTTTATTCCCAAATATTTAACTTTTTTTACTATTTGTAAATCTAATTTGTCTTCTAATGTTTTCTTCTCTATATTTGTTAGATTTTTTGTCAATATTTTAGTTTTTTGTTTATTGATTTTTAGCCCTGCTACTTTGCCAAATTCAGTAATCTCCTTTAGTAGGTTTTCACCTGATTCTATAGGATCCTCTATATTGAATACTAAATCGTCTGCAAATGCCTGAATCTTGTATTCCTGTCCCTTTAAGTTCAACCCTTTAATATTTTTATTTGACCTTATCTGTCTTAGTAAAATTTCTATAGCCAGGATGAATATTAAGGGGGAAAGCGGGCATCCCTGTCTTACTCCTTTTTCAATTTTTATGTTCTCCGTTAATTGACCGTTTATTATGACTTTTGCCGATTGTGTAGAATATATCGTCCTAATTACTCTTACAAATTTTTCTTTAAATTTCATTTTAATCAATTGGTTGGTAAAAAAGTTCCAGTTTAAATTATCAAACGCTTTTTCCGCGTCCAGAAATATTAAAGCCAAATTTTTTCCTGGGTTTGCCTCGTAATATTCTAGAATATTTATTATGTTTCTCAAATTATTTTTAATATTTCTATTTGGTAGGAAGCCGTTTTGATCTGAATGTATTATTTCATTGATTATCCCTTTGAATCTTTCCGCTAATATTGTCGTAAAAATTTTATACTCCGAATTCAACAATGCGATAGGTCTGTATTGTTTTATCAAGTGTCTTTGTTCTGGGTCCTTTGATATTAATGTTATTAACCCTTCCTTCCAGGATTCAGGCATTGCTCCTTTATCTAGCACTTCGTTTAGCATTTGCAACATTACTTTTTTAACTGGATCGTACATTTGTTTGTAGAATTCGGCTGGTATTCCATCTACTCCGGGAGTTTTATTATTGTTTTGTTTTTTGATTGCTAACTCTAGTTCTGTCATCGTTATGTTTTTGTCCATCCTGTCTATATTAATCTCAGATATTTGTGGTAACTCGGTCTCATTTAAGTACTGATCTAGGTGACCTGTTTCCATTGAAATTGAATCTTAGGATTTTTTCAGTTTCAGTCAAACCAGCAACTGGATGTGCCAAAAGATCCTGCCCTTGCATCCCACGGGAAACCTGCCCCAACTCCGAAGCTGACCAATGTCTGACCTTGTACAATATTTGGCTAAGGCCCCTACAGCTTGTGGGTCTCATGATCAATAGAATAAGCGAAAGTCGGTCCCTTTTTTTGCACGAATGCCCCAGAAAGCGAGTCTTCACGAACAGCTCGACACCACATTTAGCCTCCGATTCATTTGGGACAGGGTTTGCACAGAAGCGGCTTCTGCATAAAGCCAAGCACTGCAAATCCATAGCATGCGCCCAACGGCGCTTGGCTTCTATGATCGGCGGATCCCAAATTAATCCCCAGCAGCACTTCTGGAATTTTACTCCCGGAGGAATAGAAGGAGCCGCTTTATGCTTCGGCATCCAGGTCTTTTTTGCCGGCCAAGGCCTCTTCTTGGCCTCCATGCGCTCCACCCCGACTGGGGGGGACAATCGGATTGGAGGAGCGGGAGGAAAGACGGGAGGCAAACCGCGGAGCGCCTAGGCGTTTTAAGGCGCCGCCGGGCGGGGTGGGCGTGCGATCGCTTGCGGGATGCTTAAAAGCAGGAGGCGGTGTCGAGCAGTCGAGGGAGCCGCTTCTCCGGAGCGTCGGCCGACCCAGGTGATGCGAGCGGATCGCGATCCCAGCGAAAGGGAAGCACAGCGTCCGAGTGGATCGCTGCATTCGGGAGCCCTTTAACGCAGACGGCCAAATCGTGCGGGGTGTGTGTTGATTTAATGTCGTCTCTGCCGCCGGCCGATCCCTTGCAGAGTTCCTTTCTTCGTGACGGGATCTTCTCGTCTCTCTCAACCCAGCAGAGGGAGCCCATTCGGGTTTTGCAGCCCCCGGCTTTGGGAGTGCGAATCCAAGAAGAAAGCGAGGCTGGAGGGAAACCCGTTTGCTTCTTCCCTTTAAAAAGCCTGGGAGCCTCGACTGTCGCCTCCCTTTTCTTTTGAAATCTGACTTGGCTTTGGGGATCAAGCTTGATTTCAGGCGTGTCCTTGCTGGCTTGCTTCGCTTTCTCAACTTCGCGGGCAAGGAGCGCTTCGAATTGCGGGGCTTTTTTTCCTCTTTTTAACAATGCGATTAGAGCAAGATTGCCATGCGGCTGAGCTGCATATTGGGTTAATATTCATTTGACTTTTTAAATGTGAGGTTTTATTGGATTAAAAAATAATACTGTGGTTCTCCCCCCCCTCCATTTTAGGGGTATGCATTGTTATGGGATTGCAATTCATTTCTTCAGAGATAGAATTGTGAGAATATGTATATAGTCATATACATATAAATATGTAAATTACATGCATTACATATATGTAACTTACATATTTGTATGTATATGACTGTAATCACAGAATCATATTGAACTCGAAGGAAGGTGCTGAAAGAATTGGTCCGTCTCACCCCTCTTGCCCATCAGAAAGACAAAGAGAAGGGGAAAGAGAGGAAGGAAAAGATGTGTGTGTGTGTGTGTGTGTGTGTGTGAGAGAGAGAGAGAGAGAGAGAGGAGGGTGGGCTGACTGCCTCTCCTTTGCAATGATACTCGAAGCTGCCTAGCTGCTTCGTCCCTATCCCAGTTGAAAGACCCTTCCCCCAATTTTCTTAACGTATCCAGAACTGGCAACTGTTTCAGTTTTCTTCTTAGGCAAGCCTCTAGATGGATGGATGGATAAATGGATGGGTGGGTGGGTGGGTGGGTGGATGGATAGATAGATAGATAGATAATGGATAGAAAGAAAAAGAAAGAAAGATAGATAGATAGATAGATAGATAATGGATAGAAAGAAAGATAGATAGATAGAAAGAAAGAAAGAAAACTCCCACCCGGGTTTCGTGAGGGCCAGCCCATTGCCGGTCCAACACAACACCAAAACACGCTCAGTCGGAGGGGGGGGGAAAGCTCCGGGAAAGACAGGGAAGCCCCCTCCCCTCCATCCACACACAAACCACTCCAGGGAAACACGAGGCTGCGAAGCTGTATGAAGCAGAAATGGGAGGAAGCCTCTGAGGAGAAGGTTGAAGGGTGGAGAAATAAAGAAAGAAACCCATGTTCCCCAGTCCCTCCGCTGCTCTCTCGTGTCCAGGGGGCGAGCCCAGCACAGCAGACAGGCAGCTTCTGGTGTCATTGTAAAGGAGAGGCAGTCAGAGGAATGGAACAGAACGGAATAGAAACAGTTTAATCCTCGGCAGCCGGGCGAGTCTAAGCGTCTTCTACATCAGCGTTTCCCAACCGGTGTGCCGCGGCACACTAGTGTGCCGCGAGACACAGTCAGGTGTGCCGCCAAGCTCCTAGGGAAGCTCCAGCTGGGCGGGGCGCTGCCGGTGCCTCCGAGCTCCCACTCGCAGCTGTCCCCCGGTTCCTGCCCGTTGCCGCGGTTTCTGGCGCTCTCCTGCTGGGCCCCAAAGAAGGAAGGCGGGAAAAAGGAGAGCTTGATTCTTCGCGCCTCCTTTTTCCTGCCTTCCTTCTTTGGGGCCCAGCAGGAGAGCGCCAGAAACCGCAGCATCAGGCAGGAGCCGGGGGACAGCTGCGAGTGGGAGCTCGGAGGCACCGGCAGCGCCCCGCCCAGCTGGAGTTTCCTGGCGTCGGCGGCAAGTGTCCTTTGGGCCCGGCGGGAGGGCACTGGCGGTGGGAGCGGGAGCGTGCTGGCTGCAGCTGCCCCAGGCGGTCGCGGGGAGATGGGGGCGGCGAGAGGGAGCATCAGCGCCACCCCTCTACAAGCAGCAAGAGCCTCAGCGACGGGGCACGCCGTTTGCCTTTCGGCTCCGTCGCTGAGGCTTTTGCTGCTCGTGGAGGGGTAGGCGCCGATGCCCAAAGCCTCAGCGACGTTTGGCTGCCAGGGGGGTGGGGAGGAGAAAATCCTCCCCCCCCCCTCCAGGAGCAGCAAAAGCCTAAGTGACGGATGGCGCCGCTTGCCTTTCGGCTCCGTCGCTGAGGCTTTTGCTGCTCGTGGAGGGGGGGTTGGCGGTGCCGATGCCAAATGCTTTCCCTCCGCGGTGGGGGGTGGAGGGCAGGCGCAGTCAGCCCCAGGAGACAAAGAGGGAATGAGAGAAAGGAAAGAGACAGAAAGGGAGGGAGAGAAAGAACAAGTGAGAGATAGAAAGGATAGAGAGAAAGGAAAGAGAGAGAAAGGGAGGGAGAGAAGGAATGAGGGAAAAAGGGAGGAAGAGAGAGAAATGAGAAACATGAGAGAGAAAAGGGGGAAAGACAGGAGAAGTACCCAGAAATGAGACAGTGGTATAAATTTCAGGAGGGATTATTGATGATTGACTGTACAGGTATTTATAAGGGGATGTTACATGGGATTGTATATATGAGGGGGTTATTTATGTATGTATGTATGTATGTATGTACGTATGTACGTACATACATACGTATGTACGTATGTATTTATTTATTTATTTATTAGATTTGTGTCATTTTGGTTGGTGGTGTGCCCCAGAATTTTGTAAATGTAAAAAATGTGCCGCGGCTCAAAAAAGGTTGAAAATCACTGTTCTACATGGTCCGTCTCACCCCTCTTGCCCATCAGAAAGACAAAAAGATGAGGAAAGAGAGGAAGGAAAAGATGAGTGTGTGTGTGAGAGAGAGAGGGGGGGGGGGGCTGACTGCCTCTCCTTTGCAATGATACCCGAAGCTGCCTAGCTGCTTCGTCCCTATCCCAGTTGAAAGACCCTTCCCCCCAATTTTCTTAACGTATCCAGGACTGGCAACTGTTTCAGTTTTCTTCTTAGGCAAGCCTCTAGATGGATGGATGGATAAATGGATGGATTGATGGGTGGGTGGGTGGGTGGGTGGATGGGTGGATGGGTGGATAGATAGATAGATAGATAATGGATAGAAAGAAAAAGAAAGAAAGATAGATAGATAGATAGATAGATATAATGGATGGATAGATAGATAGAAAGAAAGAAGGAAGGAAAGAAAGATAGAAAGAAAGAAAGAAAGCCCCCACCCAGGTTTTCGTGAGGGCCAGCCCATTGCCGTCCCAGCACACCACCAAAACACGCTCTGTCGGGGGGGGGGAAGCTGGGAAAGACAGGGTAGCCCCCCCTCCATCCACACACAAACCCCTCCAGGGAAACACAAGGCTGCGAAGCTGCGTGAAGCACATATGGGAGGAAGCCTCTGAGGAGAAGGTTGAAGGGTGGAGAAATAAAGAAACCCGTGTTCCCCAGTCCCTCCACTGCTCTCTTGTTGTCATGCAAAGCCGCCGGGCGTGTCCAGGGAGCGAGCCCAGCACAGCAGACAGGCAGCTTCTGGTGTCATTGCAGTCAGCCTCTCTCTCTTTCTCTCTCTCTCCCACACACACACACACACATGTGTCAATGATCCATGAATGGGGAAAACCATTAAAGGATACAGGTATGTTCATGCTAGAATTGCTGTGTTATATTTTTCCTGAACAATTTCCAAGGAGGGGTGTAGGAATTTAATCCAGACCTACATCTACTGTGGCTGTGGATACTGTTTACATAGATGTACCAGTTGCATGATAGCTTAGTGCAGAAGAAGGAAGAGTTCCTGTGACAAGATGTACAACTCTCCCATTGCAGTCATTGAGAGAGTGGTGAGAGTTTCACGCATTTCCTAGCTTTGCCCAATGGGGATTCCAAAGTTGGAATGTTCCCATATTGTCCAACTATGGTTATGGAAGATGGCAGATCTAAACTGGATAATAATGAGAATCTTAAGGAAAAAAAGATTAAACTAAACTGGCTCTTCCAGTTGACTTGAGGCTCCAACAGGGGGGGTTCACATTGGCGGTAGTTCCTAGATTAATAACAGATACTACACACACAAACCTTTCATTTTTTAAACTGGTATTGTATTTCAATTATTATACTTTATATTTCTATCTTTTGATATTGTAAGACACTCAAGAGTTAGTGTGTGGTAAAATGGATGGCTAACAAATTTTACAAAGAGGGAGTCAACCTATTCTGCAAAGCAACTGAGGGTAGAACAAGAAGCAATGGGTGGAAACTAAATAAGGAGAGAGGTAACTTAAAACTAAGGAAAAATTTCCTGACAGAACAATTAGCCAGCGGAACAGCTTGCCTCCAGAAGTTGTGAATACTCCAACACTGGAAGTTTTTAAGAAGATGTTGGATAATCATTTGTCTAACGTAATGAAGGGTTTCCTACCTCAGCAGGGGTGGGTTGGACTAGAAAACCTCCAAGGTCCCTTCCAACTCTTGTTGTTGTTGTTGTTGTTGTTGTTATTATTATATAAATAAATGACTCCATCCTGCAGTGATGCTGTCCGTCCCATATTTTTCTAGCTCACTAAGAAATAGATTACGATCTACTTTGTCAAATGCTTTATATTGAAGTCCATGTGTCCACAGCATTTTGCTGGTCCACTAAACGGTTGATTTCATTATTTTGGAAACTTGGGCAGATTTCAGCAAAACAGGACAACGGGCAATTTACCAGTTCACGGACTCAATCCCTAAACACGATTCATACGAAGCAAAGAGCCATTGATTTAATGAGCACAGCTTGCATACAGGCTACAACTTTTTAATTATAAAATGGTCCCAGGCAGTGAAGGAGCTGCTCTTCTT
This sequence comes from Erythrolamprus reginae, assembly GCF_031021105.1. NCBI lineage: Eukaryota > Metazoa > Chordata > Lepidosauria > Squamata > Dipsadidae > Erythrolamprus > Erythrolamprus reginae. Next base: position 111,345,949 of record NC_091953.1, on the reverse strand, counting down.
CGGTAGTTACCGGTGAGCTCTCCAAGACTGGCATGGGTGCGCATCGGCACAACATTCGGCTTCTGCGCATGCGCCACAAGCAAAATCTCACACAAGGACACTCATACACACAAGATTTCACCTCTTTTCAGAGATTTCTTTGCGTCCGTGCATGCGCAGAAGCAAAAAACCGCTGAAAATAGGCAAATCTCACATATGCAAGCATCTTCGCATGAGATTTCGCTTGCAGAACATGTGCAGAAGCCGAATCTCGCATGGGGCATGCATGCATCCATCTGGGACACACAGCTGTGTGAGCATCCCGATTTTTACTACCACGCTGCCATGTGGCCACATACCAGGTGCAGCCACTAGTCCCAGAACTATGTCTACAAATGCCAACCTTTAAAGGATCACCTACAGTTCCATGAGAACAGAGAATACTATTAGAATAGTTTGAGCTTTGACTATTCTGTACTCATAGTCATATCATAGTCATACTGAGTTTGTTTACTAGTTTTTTGAGTTTCTCTTTTACCAGTATCATGTACAGCAGTGTTTCCCAACCTTTTTTGAGCCGCGGCACATTATTCATATTTTCAAAATCCCGAGGAACACTGAAAGGGGGGGGGGGGCGGGGGGGGGGGGCTAAAGAAAAGTTTGGACAAAAAAACCCTCTCTCTTCCTCCCTTTCGCTCTATTTCTCCCTCTTTCTCTTTTCCTTCCTTCCCTTCTTTCTCTCTCTCCATCCCTCTTTCTTTCTTTCTCTCTTTTTGCTCTCTTTCTCTCTCCCTCCTTCCCTTCCTCTATGTCTTTCTCTCTCCTTTGCTCTCTCTCTCTCTCTGTCTCTCTTGCTATCTCTTTCTTGCTTTTCTCTCTCTCTTGCTCTCTCTCTCTTTCACTGTCTTGCTATATGTCTCTTTCTTTCTCTTTGCCTCTCTTGCTATCTCTCTTTCTTTCTCTTTCTCTCTTTCTCTCTCTCTGTCTCTCTTGCTATGTCTCTCTTTCTTTCTCTTTCTCTCTCTCTCTGTGCCTCTCTTGCTAAGTCTCTCTTTTTCTCTTGCTATGTCTCTTTCTTTTTCTCTCTCTCTGCTCTCTTGCTCTGTCTCTCTCTCTCTGCCTCTTGCTATGTCTCTCTTTCTCTCTCTCTCTTTCTCTGCCTCTCTTTCTTGCTCTGTCTCTTTCTCTGCCTCTCTTGCTATGTCTCTCTTTCTTTCTCTCTCTCTCTGCCTCTCTTATATGTCTCTCTTTCTTTCTCTCTCTCTCTCTCAGCTGACTGCAAGCGGGAGCCCTGACGGCGGCAGCTGGACGTGCTGCTGGACACCGTATATGCCAGGCCCGCAGCGCCAGCATGTACGACGTCTAGCAGCACGTCCAACCGCCACCGTCAGGGCTCTCGCTTGCAGTCAGCTGAGAGAGAGAGAGAGAGCGCTCCCTCTCGCCGCCGCCATCTCCCCACGACTGCCTGCGGCCACTGCGGCCGCCCCCGCCCCCCGCTCCCATCGCCAGTGCCCTCCCGCCGGGCCACAAAGGAAACTTGCCGTCGACGCAGGAGAAGCTCCAGCTGGGCGGGGCGCTGCCGGTACTTCCTCTTGGGGCTCCCGCTCGCAGCTGTCAACCGGCTCCTGCTCGATGCCGCGGTTTTCGGCGCTCTCCTGCTGGGTCCCAAAGAAGGAAGGCGGGGAAAAGGCGCGAAGAATAAAGCTCTCCTTCTTCCTGCCTTCCTTCTTTGGCGCCCAGCAGGAGAGCGCCGAAAACCGCGGCATCGAGCAGGAGGCGGGGGACAGCTGCGAGCGGGAGCCCCAGGACGGAAGTACCGGCAGCGCCCCGCCCAGCTGGAGCTTAGCGGCACACCTGGCCATGTCTCGCGGCACACCGGTGTGCCGCGGCACACCGGTTGGGAAACGCTGATGTACAGTATATGAATATTATTATACCTCTGTATATCATCAATACTTACAAACAAACAAATAATATTTCATTGTAGCCCCTTCTGCAAGGAAGGCTGTAACTTCCTCTCCCACCTTTGCAATGATCCCAAGTGAGGCCATGTTTTTAGCTCTATAGGAAGAAGGTTAATATAACGCGAGCAGTTTAACACAGGAGTAAGCAAAGTTGGCTCTTCTATGACTTGTGGACTTCAACTCCCAGAATTCCTGAGCCAGTTATGCTAGCTCAGGAATTCTGGGAGTTCAAGTCCACGTCATAGAAGAGCCAACTTTGCTTACCCCTGCTTTAACCCATGTCTATGGATTCCCTTCCTGCCTCTGCCCCGCCGCAAGTCCCTTCTTCTCGCCCAAGTCCCTAAACTTCGCAGGTAAAAACTGCCAACCCCAGCGGCCAAAGTTTCTCTCACCCTCGTAGTGGAGATTAGATAAGATTAGATTTATTGGATTTATATGCAATACTTAATATTAAAAAAACAGTAACACAGGTGTACAAATTTTTTTTTAAATCATCACAGTTGACCTTGTAATTTTCTGAATCATTTTTTGTTCTGATTTCAAAAATGTATATAGTTTTTCTTTAGCGTGTATAGTTTCCACAGAGCAGCATCATTATTATAAGGCAGTGATGGCGAACCTATAGGTGGCACGCAGAGCCATATCTGCTAGCACATGAACCATTGCCCTAGCTCAGCTCCAACGTACATGTCTGTGCCGGCCAGCTGATTTTTGGCTCGCCGAGGCTCTGGAAGGAATTTTTAGTTTCCAGAGTCTCTTGGGCGATGGGGAAGAGCATTTTTACCCTTTCCTGGCTCCAGGAAAGCCTTTAGAGCCTGGGGAGGGCAAAACGTGAGCCTACTGGGCCCACCAGAAGTTGGGAAACAGGCCATTTCTGGCTCCCAGAGGGCCTCTGGGGGGATGGGGGAAGCTGTTTTCACATTCCCTAGTTATTAAATTATGAATATGGACACTCGCCTATACCATGTGCCAAAGCTTCCCCCCCGTAGTCCTGACGTCGCCCCAGCAGACTTCTTTTTGTTCCCAGCTCTGAAGGGAACCCATTTTTCGTCCATAGAAGAGATCCAATCAGCCATGACAAAGACCTTGCGAGAGGTCCCTGAAAACGCCTTCCAGGGCGTGTACCAGTCATGGCAGTCACTGGAAAAAATGTGTAGAGGCCCAAGGACAGTACTTTGAAAAAAATTAAGAGATTGTGCAAATCTGTTCAATAAATTACTTTTAAAAAATTGCATTACTTTTGGAACGCATCCTGTATTATTGTATTATTAGGCCATCAGCTACATTGTACTCGGGGACGGATTTCCATTGCCGCTGCTACCGTTGCACTGCGCGTCCAGCTTCAGTCATCTTGCGTGCGTGCACGTCCCCAGTGTGTTTTTGCTTCTGCACATGAAACAAAAACACACTGAAATCTTGGAAGGGGACCCCGTGCGTGAGATTTGGACAACTTTTTTGCATGCACGGTGTTCTGTCTGGGTCACTCCAGAAGCCAATACCAACCCAAAAAGAGAAGCCAGACACACTGGTAAAAGGAAAAGGCAGTTTTATAAAAGTCAAGAAAAACACAGGTAACAGAAAATGTCCTTACAAACAGGAAAATGCTGTATCTTCAGATATATCCACGAAGGCAAAAGTCCATGCAGCAATACAGAATTCTTGCTGCCAAGCTGAGGCAGTAGATAGCAGACCTACACCTCCCACGGGTCTTCCAAAGCTGCTGGGCCACAAGCCAGGAACAGAGACGCCGATAAACAAGACAGGATAACGCAACTCCACACTGATAACACTTCACATGGCTTCAAGGGCTTGCCTGCCTTTTAACCCCTGCTAACCCCTGAGCAGGCTCAGGCTGAACCACAACACACGGAAGCAAAGAATTGCTGAAATCTCACGCGCATGCATGTCCACTCAAAAAATTTTGCTTGTGCATGAAACAAAAAATATGAAAAATTGAAAAAAAAGAGATGGCGGCGCCTGTAGGACTGCCACCGGAGCGGTCATGCACAAAATGCAATCTGGCAGCCGCTACCCATGCGCAGACCGCTATTGCACCGGTAGCAACCCACTACTGAGCTCAACAACTGTTCTTACATTTTCTGTCTATGAAAGGCTTTGTGTGTCCAGGTAATTTCTTTTCTGAAAGTATCCACTTCTGATCTATCCTAGTTCACTGATGTCTAAGAAATCAAGGTGTGGTTTATTCATTTCAATATTCACTTGTTGAGTTTTCCCATGCCCATGCATCCCTAGGTGACCTGTTTCCATTGAAATTGAAGCTTAGGATTTTTTCAGTTTCAGTCAAACCAGCAACTGGATGTGCCAAAAGATCCTGCCTTGCATCCCACGGGAAACCTGCCCCAACTCCGAAACTGACCAATGTCTGACCTTGTACAATATTTGGCTAAGGCCCCTACAGCTTGTGGGTTTAATGATCAATAGAATAAGCGAAAGTCGGTCCCTTTTTTTGCACGAATGCCCCAGAAAGCGAGTCTTCATGAACAGCTCGACACCACATTTAGCCCCCGATTCATTTGGGACAGGGTTTGCACAGAAGCGCCTTCTGCCTAAAGCCAAACACTGCAAATCCGTAGCATGCACCCGGCGGCGCTTGGCTTCTATGATCGGCGGATCCCAAATTAATCCCCAGCAGCACTTCTGGAATTTTACTCCCGGAGGAATAGAAGGAGCCGCTTTATGCTTCGGCATCCAGGTCTTTTCTCCAGGCCAAGGTCTCTTCTTGGCCTCCATGCGCTCCACCCCGACTGGGAGGGGGGGACAATCGTATTGGAGGAAAGACAGGAGGCAAATCGCGGAGCACCCAAGCATTTTAAGGCGGCGGCGGGGCGGGGTGGGCGTGCGATCATTAGCGGGATTCGCAAAAGCAGGAAGCGGGGTCGAGCAGCCGAGGGATCCGCTTCTCCGGAGCGTCGGCCGACCCAGGTGATGCGAGCGACGGCCGAATCGCGCGGGGTGTGTGTTGATTTAATCTCGGCTCTGCCGCCGGCCGATCCCTTGCAGAGTTCCTTTCTTCGCGACGGGATCTTCCCGTCTCTCTCAACCCAGCAGAGGAAGCCCATTCGGGTTTTGCAGCCCCCGGCTTTGGGAGTGCGAATCCAAGAAGAAAGCGAGGCTGGAGGGAAACCTGTTTGCTTCTTCCCTTTAAAAAGCCTGGGAGCCTCGGCTGTCGCCTCCCTTTTCTTTTGAAATCTGACTTGGCTTTGGGGATCAAGATTGATTTCAGGCGTGTCCTCGCTTTCTTGCTTCGCTTTCTCAACTTCGCGAGCAAGGAGTGCTTCGAATTGCGGGGCTTTTTCCCCCTCTTTTTAACAATGCGATTAGAGCAAGATTGCCATGCGGCTGAGCTGCATCTTGGGTTAATATTCATTTGACTTTTTAAATGTGAGGTTTTATTGGATAAAAAAATAATACTGTGGTCCCCCCCCCTCCATTTTAGGGGTATGCATTGTTATGGGATTGCAATTCATTTCTTCAGAGATAGAATTGTGCGAATATGAATACAGTACAGTCACATACATATAAATATGTAAATTACATGCATTACATATATGTAACTTACATATTTGTATGTATATGACTGTAATCACAGAATCATATTGAACTCGAAGGAAGGTGCTGAAAGAATTGGATTTAGATTCTATAATACAGAAATCCTCACAATAATAGGCAACTGGCTGATCAGCAAATCACAAGTTAAATCCAAATTAACCAACCATTTTTCCTTGGTAATTTGGACAAATATGTTGGAAATGCAAAGGGAAGGAAGTAGGGAGTCATAATGAATCTTGTTTTTACATCAATGATAATGTGCCCCCCCAATAATACTGCTAAAAAAAAAGGGAACACTTAAATAACACAAGTAAATCAAACTTCTGTGAAATCAAACTGTCCACTTAGGAAGCAACACTGATTGACAATCAATTTCACATGCTGTTGTGTACATTCAACTTTGTACAGAATAAAGTATTCAATGAGAATATTTCATTCATTCAGATCTAGGATGTGTTATTTGAGTGTTTCCTTTATTTTTTTGAGCAGTATATTACTGTATATTCCATATACGTATGTACTATGTACGTAACTTACATATTTGTATGTATATGTAACTTACATATATATAATATATATGTAATATATATAACTTACATATTTGTATGTACATGACTGTAATCACAGAATCGTATCGAAGTCGAAGGAAGGTGCTGAAAGACGATTGAATTTAGATTCTATAATACAGAAATCCTCACAATAGCATCTGGCTGATCAGCAAATCACAAGTAAAATCCAAATTAACCCACCCCTTTCCTTGTTAATTTGGACAAATGTGTTGGAAATGCAAAGCAAAGGAAGTGGGAAGTCATAGGAAGCTTGTTTTTACATGAATGATAATGTATCCCCCCAATAATACACTGCTCAAAAAATAAAGGGAACACTTAAACAACACAATATAATTCCAAGTAAATCAAACTTCTGTGAAATTAAACTGTCCACTTAGGAAGCAACACTGATTGACAATCAATTTCACATGCTGTCAGCATATTCAACTTTGTACAGAACAAAGTGTTCAATGAGAATATTTCATTCATTCAGATCTAGGATGTGTTCTTGGAGTGTTCCCTTTATTTTTTTGAGTAGTGTATATATGATTGCATCTTAAAACACTGAGTAACATTGTGTTGAAAGATTATTATTATATGTCAGATGTTATATTATTATAGGCTTCAGAAATTAGGAGTGCTTATAGTGTTGCAAGTGCAAAAGGGGTGCTTGCAGTAAAAGTGATGTTTCCAAAAGCAAAACAAATCCAGTGGATAATAATTTCCCTGAAACTAGGATTAAATATGACTGATGCTTGAACTCAATTTCTCTGCATCTTTTTAATTGATCTAAAGTCTCAGCTGGCAATTTCATTAATAACAATAATTGATCAAAAATTATCGGGTTGGGTTTTGGTTTTTTTTGCCTTTTACTTTTGGATGTGTCAAAGCTTAAGCTGGCAATTTTGCTTGCATGTAATGAAAACCTCTTTAAGTAGATTCCACCAGTGATTCCTCCTACTTGAGACACTTTGGATGGCTAGGGGGAATATGCAATGGAATTTATTTTTGATGACAGGGAGTTGGCAAAGCCGCCCGAGTCTTTGGAGAGGGGCAGCTTATAAATCCAAATAGACAGACAGACAGACAGACAGACAGACAGACAGACAGAAGAGATAGATATAAAGATAGATTAAATATATTAGATAGATAGATAGATAGATAGATAGATAGATAGATTAGACAGACAAACAGAAGAGATACATAGATATAGATAAAGATAGAGATTAAATAGATAGACAGACAGACAGACAGAAGAGATATAGATTAAATAGATAGATAATAGATAGATAGACAGAACAGATATAGATAAAGATGGATAGATAGATAGCTAGATTAAATAGGTTAGATAGATAGATAAAATTTGTGTTTGTGGGTTTCTCTGGCAAGTAGGCCAAACAAAGCCCACCTGGAGCCAATCTGGATTTAAAAAGGCAGTTTGAATGCTTCGGTTTTAATGCCATCCAGGGGCCCTCCAGGTTTCCTCAGCCCGGCTTGCTTGGCAGCGGGGAAGGTTGAAGGCGAAGTTCGGTTTCTGAGACAGCCGTCGGGCGCGCGAAGGCGTGCGGTGGCCTTCACAAATGCTTTCGAGCACCCGAAGTGGAAAAGCGGGGAAAGCTGGGGGGCCGCGTGGGACCCACCCGCTGTCAAAAAGTATGTGTGGGGGGGAATGAAAGGATGGTGGGAACAATGTACTCGCCCCGAGGGTCGGCGAGGCCTGTTCGTGGGCGGTAAGCCGGGACCCCCCTCCTCGCGTGACCCCCCGGGGCGACGCCGCCTCGGTTGTCACGGTCAGAACCCACCTCTGTATAAAACATTATCTAACTTTAGTGTTTTTTAAATTTAGTTTTTATTTTTAAATGAGTTTTATTATTATTATTATTATTACTTAGATTTGTATGCCACCCCTCTCCGAAGGTTTTAGTTTTTTTATTATGATCAGAGGAAAGGATCTACAGCTAATCCTCGACTTACAACTGTAATTGAGTCTGGCATTTAATCATTATGGTTGTAAAACAGGTCATCACATGACTGACCCAAGTTCATTAAATAAACACTTGGCGCATTAAACAAATCTGTTGTCCGCTGTAGGCTTTTGTTCTCCACTGCACTACTCAGAGAGTCCAATGTGGGTTATTCTTCAGCCTCATTGGCAGGGACTGAGTTAAAAATTAGCATAAATGTTATGTCCCACCCACCACTGCCCCCTTAGGTCAGTCTTAAAAACTCAGTCATAGTGTAGGGACTATCAGCTGTTTGGCGGCTCCATTATCGGCCGCCGATCTCCGTCAGCACGGCAAGACCAGCGGGGGTCATTTTAGAGAGCGGCAACTGCAATCGAGGCTGGAAGCTTCTCCTCGCCGCCTGAGGTTCCGACCGCCATTTTGTGGGGGAGAAACACTGAGCTGCCGGCATACGAAGGCACTGAGATTCCTCAGCCATTTTAGGGCTTAGTACCGCCCCCTATTCGGACGCCATTTTGAGGCAGCAGGTAGGGGCCATAGGCCAATGAGTCAGCAAAGCTAGTTACTCAACGGCCGCCATTTTTAAACAAGGGGCGTTTCCATGGCAATTAAGGAATTTAGTTCTCGACCAATCACCGAAAGGAGGGTCAGTGACTAGTTCCTCTGAGGACTGATTCAGCATTCATTTTACCATCTTGTGCAGATCAGTCCTTCGTATTACCAGTACCATGAGTGTTACCATCCTAAATATGTCTCAGCAGCAGGGCAATCCCAATGAGCCAGCTGTCCCCTCTACAAATAAAGGGAAGGATAAGAGCCATAGCACTAAATCAAAGGGGAAATCTTCTCAATCCTCAGTGGCCTTAAAGGAGGCTGAGAAGAGAATCAAAGCCCTGGAGGCTCAGCTGGAAGTGAACAGACCAAGGCAAGGGCCTAGTCCTTCTACCAGCACTATCCCACCTCATCAACAGAGCCCTTTGGCTTCTGCTGATGCCTTCGAGGGACCTCACCTCACTGGAGCTGGGGATTTGTCCCCTGATCGCCCATTGAGTGCCCCATTGCCATCTGAAGGGATTCAAAGGGCAGAATGGTCCAGACCACCCCAATCATGGTCTCAACCGGCACAACCTCCAGCAGCCACCTTTACCCCAACTGCAGCAGGTCTCAGGGGCCCCATGGACAATTGGCAGATTATGTCTCCTTCATTACAAGATGTTATGTTTGCATGCTGTTACGAAAGAGAGATCCCTGATTGGATCAGACACAGCCAATAGGAGCCCGCAGGCTAACCAATAGGAAGCCTGCAAAGACGACCAATCAGGAGCTTCAGCACGAGGACTTGAAACAATGTCACCAATCCCAGCGCTGGCAACAAAGTATATAAGTGTGGGTTTTTGCCGGGGTTTCTCAATCTCTCGCTAGATTCTTTTCCAGCCTGCGAGCTGGGCTCTCTGAATGCTCCTGCTGATGAAATAAAGAGCTGTTGTCACTTCCCTCTTGCCTCTGCCTCTGATTTAAGACAAGACATGATAGCGTCTGCATATTCCCAGGGCATTGCAGTGGGTGCCCAGCAACACCCATCTCCTTTACCACCTCGAGCCAATAGACAAGACCTTTGGGCAGCCCCTGCTTCTGCCCCATCTTTACAGGATTCCTTTCAGGAGGACCAGGCCCAAGGGAGATGGCCACAGATCCAGAGGAGGAACTCTCGGAGGATGAGGCCAACCTACCTGACCAGCCCCCTTTGACTGGGCTATTCATTCCCTATTCAGGGTCCTTTTAAACAAGGCCAAGACCACGCTGCTACCAGATAATTCATCAAAACCAGAAGGTCAAGAGGTGGGCATCATGCCAGCGGCCAGACTCATTAATTAGCCCCAGAGGGAATCTGAGCACATTCCTGCAGTACCTATCTTTGCAGAGAATATAAAGAGACCCTGGCAGAATCCATCAGCAGCCCTGGGGCCCTCAGCCTTGGACAAAAGATTTTACTCCTTTGATCCAGAGGTAGAGGACTTACTTCAGTATCCTTCAGTAGATACTCCAGTCACATCATTGATGTCTAACGCAGTGGTACCGTCAGATATGGCAGACGGTCTGAGACCAGAGGACAGAAGGGCGGAAAACCTGATTAAAAGAGTCCACCTATTATCTGCTTGGTCCTTGAGGGCAGCATCGGCTGCGTCCTTCTTTAATAGGGCCTCCATCCTGTGGCTCCAGGATATACTCCCCAGACTAGGCCCAGAGGACACCCGTCTTCGCCAAGACATCAACAAGCTCATCGCCACTGCTGAGTTTTCTGCAGATGCCACCTTGGCGGCAGCAAGATTTTCATCTCGAGCAATGGCAACTAACCTCTCAGCTCGCCGCGTGCTTTGGCTTCGTTCATGGCAGGCAGTCGCGAAATCAAAATGGCGTCTAGCCAAAGCTCCTTATCAAGGTTCTAAGCTCATTAGACTCAGTCCTGATTGAGGACAGAGATAAGAAGAAAGTGTTACCAAGGTCGGCAAGAAGGCAAGACAGACGAGGGGCGCCATACTTCTGTAGACAGCCTTTTCGATCAGAACCCTCCTCAACTTCGTCCCCAGTTGCACGGGCCTATGGACAGGGGACTTACACCCAACCATCTTACTGAACTGACCGAGGCAGCTATGGGGACAGGAACCACCAGTTTCAACAACCTTGCAGATCCTACAGAGGCGGCAACAGAGGAGGTTATTGCAAGCATAAATGACTCCTCCCTCGATCCACCCATCGGTGGACGCCTGCAATTCTTCACCGAATTTTGGGAATCCATATCCACCGACACATGGGCCTTAGAGACTGTGGAACAAGGCCTGTGAATAAACTTTTGGTAAATTCCTCCAAACAGATTCATACGATGCCCGACTTTACTTCATCCGTAAAAGCGATCTCTTATTTTCCAGGAGGTCCAACATATCTTGGACATTGGGGCAATAGAACCAGTTCCGACAGACCATAGAGGTCAAGTGTTCTACTCCATAGTATTCGTAGTCCCCAAGTCCTCCGTCGGATGCCGCATAATTTTGAACCTCAGACAACTGAACATTTACATCCGTTATCAGAGGTTCAAGATGCATTCGTTACATACCATTCTGGCATCTATTAGTCGTCAGGATTGGATGACCTCCATCGACCTGAAGGAAGCGTATCTACACATTCCGGTCCCTCCACATCACCGCCTTCACCAAATTTCTAGACGCCGTAACAGCCAGCCTCAGAACGCGCTCCATACGTCTTCTAGCTTATCTAGACGACATAATCATTCTTTCCAGAGACCCTCAACAGGCCAAACAGGACCTGACCCTAACAATGGACTCCTTGGAGAGAGCAGGTTTTTACAATCAACTACGACAAAAGCCACCTGCAACCAATCAAGTGCCTGCTCCATCTAGGCACTGCCAAGTCAACAAAGGACTTGGCAGATCTCAACATCAACCTTCTGGAGCTACGGGCGGTTTTCAGAGTGTTACAGACGTTCTCAGATACTGTAGCTGGTCAGCACGTCCTGATATTGACAGACAACGTGGCAACGAGAGCCCACGTGTATCACCAGGGAGGTACATGATCAGACCGCCTGATGCAGGAAGCACACGCTCTAATGTCATGGGCAAAGATACACCTGGCTTCGATTCTTGCAGAACACATTTCAGGAGTGGACAATACGCAGGCGGACTGGCTAAGCCGCACAACCATAGACCTGGGGGAATGGTTTCTGAACCCAAAGGTGTTCCAGCAGATAGTTCACCGTTACGGCATTCCAGTAGTCGAATTGTTCGCCTCACAGCACAACCACCAGGTACCAAGGTTCTTCTCCCGGTTTCCAACCCCCGGAGCCGAGCAAGTCAACGCACTCCTATCACCATGGCCGAAGGTCACAGGACATAGTTTTACCGGATTTTTGTACCCACGGCTCCCATCCATCGGAGCTTCGTTGGCATAAGGTGGATGTCCGAAGAGCCGTGAAGATATACGTACGACGTACGAACACCTTCAGGAGATCGGAGACTCTCTTTGTTTCATTCCTTCCCGCATCTATGGGAAGGAAGGTATCGGCCAAGACTATTAGCAGGTGGATCCGATCCTGCATCATTAAAGCATACAAGACGAAATCAACTCCCTTACCGGATAGGATTACGGCTCATTCCACTAGGAGCACAGCCAGTTCAGTGGCTTGGACCACACAGGCACCAATTGAGGACATTTGTAGGGCTGCAACTTGGGCTGCACCCACGACCTTTATCAGACATTAACGCTTGGAGTCGTTTGCTTTGGCAGAAGCAGCCTTCGGCAGAAGAGTATTACAGAGAGTTTGTGTTCCAGAGCCCCTGGGCCAGCCTATCCCTCCCTAAAGTGTGGCTTGGGTATATCCCACATTGGACTCTCTGAGCAGTGCAGTGGAGAAGAACCGTTGAACTTACCTGAACGGTCTTCTCGCTGCACTGCGAAGAGAGTCCAAACCCACCCGGCTTTTTAGCCCAGGTGCATAGTTCAGTTGAGGTTTATAGTTTAAAGTTTACTGAATAAAATTTGTCTTCCTTTCACTATTCCTTCGGTTTTTTTATTGACTGACCTAAGGGGGCAGTAGTGAGCGGGACATAACATTTATGCTAATTTTTAACTCAGTCCCTGCCAATGAGGCTGAAGAATAACCCACATTGGACTCTCTTCACAGTGCAGCGAGAAGACCGTTCAGGTAAGTTCAACTGTTCTTTTCAGCATAATTGGACATAATTTCCTTTCTTGCAATGTAGCAAGAACTTTTTTTGGTGACATAACTGGATATAATTTTCTGGAACATAATTAGACACAGTTTTGGACATAATGTCTGCATAAAGCAAAAGCAGATCAAAGACATTCTCTGTATTCTACTTCTTCAACACATTGTTTTCTTCCAATTGCTGCAGCTTCTGACTGGTTAAATTGCAGTGGATATGGATTGAAGAGCTAGCTCTAAAATAGATTATCATATCACATATTTAGGAGGTTAATTGCCTTTTCAGAAACAGTTGCTTTTCTTGCAAGGCCTTACATTTAATATCACAATAATATGGATAAATTTAGGTTAGCAGTTTTAAGTTGCAAAAAAAAAACTTTTGCTGCTATCTAATGTTCTTATGGATTTATGCAGCCTATATATGCAATTGAACATTTCTAGAAGAGTGAAAGTTGGGAAGAGCATCGCACTACAATATTCAATACACTTATTTGCTTTTATTTGTAGGCCTCTAGATATTCCTGAGCAACAACTATTGGCAGCCCCAGACAGCATCTTCAATATGAAAAAAGGTGTGAGCTCTAGTATAGGGGTTAGTACAGGATCATATAGAAAGGCCCACTCTGATCTAGGACATGGCTGGAGTGTGTTACATTTAGAAGAAAAAGTGATAATGAAATGAAACCTCTGATAATGCGGAATTATCTTCCAGGCTAGTATTTGCAAAGTGCATTGAACTGATGTTTATAAAAGCACTATGTAGCTTTTATAGAAAGTTTACTGTTAAAGTAGCTTGGAGGAGTCCCTGTTACATCCTTTAGATGGTAATGTACTGATGAAGAACTTGGTATTATAATCCACAGGAAGAAACAATGCTTCAAATGTAAGTAGAAACAAATTTCTCTGAAGTATATTAATGGGCACTATCACCATTATACGTTCTTTAAAGCAGATCAGACTTATAAACTGCAGGAGGAGATCAACCAACTAAAGGAGCAGTTACAAGTTACCAGATCTCAATTAGAAGCTGAGCGACGAGCCCATATGGTCAAAGTGTCTAAGGTAGGGCACATTCTGTAAGGCTCAGTTTTAAGATGCCATCCAATAATCCATTACTAATTAAGATTATAAGTCTAAACTAGTATCAACATTCAAAGAAGAAAATGACTTGCCTTGTTTGGTACTTTTGCACTTTATGTTTAAATGTAGATTGAAAAAGATGATTGACTGTTTTAGACATGATGGTTGCATATAAAATCTGCACCCTTTTTTAATGTTCTTTGGGAAATTTCACAGAATTGTCTATCCTGCCAATAGATTTTATCAAAAACTTGTTCTAATAAAGAGTCAGGTGAAAAGGATTATTATTATTATTATTATTATTATTATTATTATTATTATTATTTATTGGATTTGTATGCCGTCCCTCTCCGCAGACTCGGAGAGGGGCGGCATACAATATACATTTGTATAATATACATTTTCATACATTACCATTTCCATTATCTCTTCCTACAAACCTATTTCACTGATCAGTAATCCTCTGGTCTAGTTAGATTGGAATATTTTGCAATCCACACATCACATTAATTAATGTTAAGGTTTCATTGGTTTGGAATAAGCATCATGATCAAAATACAGGAATTTGTAGAAAAGGACTTTCTGAAATTCTTAAAATAGCTTTTTCATTCAATTTCAGGTATATGAAGATCACCGATCCAAAGAGGAGGTGAAAGAGATGTTTATGAAGGAATTGAAAGAATTAACTGCAAAAAATTCAGAATTACAAAATGTAAGTAGCTGAGAAATTGGATGGTATATTCTGTTGCAGTTTATTATGATTTATATTTTAAATATTGGAAAAGGCGTAGAACTTTATAAAAACCTGAGCTTACTGGTTGTCACAAATTCCTTCCTTTCCCACTGTACCCCCATTTCTGCTATGTTCAAGCCGAGGATTATTTCATGTGCAGCTGCTAAAATTGTCCATCAGAGTCTCTTCAATTGGGAGGGCTACAGAGATGAAATCCAGCAGGTTCCGACAGGTTCTTCAGAACTGGTAGCGGAAATTTTGGGTAGTTCATAGAAGCGGTAGTAGAAATTTTGAGACATTTGTCTGGCCCCAGAGTGGGGTGGGAATAGAGATTTTACAATATTTTTCCCCCACAAGTGGGGTGGGAATGGGAATTTTGCAGTATCCTTCCCCTGGAATGTGGTGAGAATGGAGATTTTGCATTATCCTTCCCCTACCACGCCCACCAAGTCACATCATGCCCAGCTATCCACGCCCACAGAAACGGCAGTAAAAAAATTGGATTTCACCCCTGGAGGGCTATCGCTTCCCTTCCCCTTTTGCCCCATATATTCATTACTTTTCTAAAAAGGTTCTGAAAGTGAATTGAGCACGTATTCCTTTGAACTTAACAACAAATAATTGTATGTTATATTTGGGGTGGTTTATTATTTAAGTAATTAGAGTTCAAGAAAATCGCTGGATTTTGGGGGGTTGGGGGGCATTGCAAAAAATACTTTACCTTTTAGAAGCATTTTCTAGTAGAATATGCCAGCTTATTTATTTTTCCAAAGAGAACTTTGAATTTTCTTTGATTGCTGCTGTTGTTTCCCAATTAGTATTTGCTAGAGATACAAAAGTCCAACCAACATCTGAAATTCAATTTAGGCACTTTAAAGGATACCCTTGAATTAATAGATGAGAAACATCGGATGGCTATGGATCATCAGAATGCAATGCATCATCTTGAAAAGCAGAATGTAATGCATCATCTTGAAAAGCAGGTAATTTAATATAAATGTCAGGCACTAACTTCAGACTCCAGGCCCCAGGTATCTGGATTAATAGAATAGAATAGAATAGAATTTTATTGGCCAAGTGTGATTGGACAGACAAGGAATTTGTCTTGGTGCATATGCTCTCAGCGTACATAAAATAAAATATACATTTGTCAAGAATCATGTGATACAACACTTAATGATTGTCATAGGGGTCAAATAAGCAATGAAGAAGCAATATTAATAAAAATCTTAGAATATAAGCTACAAGTTACAGTCATACAGTCAACATGGGAGGAAATGGGTGATAGGAATGATGAGAAAAACTAGTAGAATAGAATTGCAGATTTAGTAGAAAGTCTGACAGTGTTGAGGGAATTATTTGTTTAGTAGAGTGATGGCGTTCGGAAAAAAACTGTTCTTGTGTCTAGTTTTCTTAGTGTGCAGTGCTCTGTAGCGACGTTTTGAGGGTAGGAGTTGAAACAGTTTGTGTCCAGGATACAAGGGGTCAGTAAATATTTCCCCCGCTCTCTTTTTGACTTGTGCAGTATTCAGGTCCTCAATGGGAGGCAGGTTGGCAGCAATTCCTTTTTCTGCAGTTCTGATTGTCCTCTGAAGTCTGTGTCGGTCCTGTTGGGTTGCAGCACCAAACCAGACAGTTAGAGAGATGCAGATGACAGACTCAATGATTCCTCTGTAGAACTGGATCAGCAGCTCCTTGGGCAGTTTGAGCTGCCTGAGCTGGCGCAGAAAGAACATTCTTTGTTATGCTTGTCTGATGATGTTTTTATGTTAGGTGACCATTTTAGGTCTTGAGATATAATAGAACCTAAGGTCTCTACCAATGTTCCCTCTATTTTTTTTCCGGGGTGGGCGGAAAAGTATAGTGTCTGAGCGGCAGTCCCCTTGGGACTTGGCGGCATAGAAGTATAAACAAACAAACAAACAAACAAATAAACAAATAAATAAATAAATAAATAAATACATAAATACATAAATACATAAATAAATACATAAATAAATAAATACATAAATAAATACATAAATACATAAATAAAAATAATAAATCCCTTCTTTTTTATTAAAAGAAATTAATAATAAAACAAAACCAAACTCTATTACTATTAAAACTAAAACAACCAGCAAATCCAAAAACATAACTATTAATAAAAACAGGTGAGGGCTGGGGTTTTTATTCTCTGTTATTATTTAAGTCCTTTTACCATATGCTTTAAATCAAGAGTCACTTCTCTCTGTTTCTCTCTCTTTCCTGTCATTCTCTGCCTCAATCATTTTCTCATTTCTCTTTTTTTCTCCCCTTTTTCTATCATTTCTCTCTCCCTCTCTTCCTTCCACTCTCCTCTCTCACTCTTTCTTTCTTTCACTCTCTCCCTTCCTTTCTCTCCTTCTCTCTTCCTTCCACTGTTTTCTCTTTCTCTCTCTCTTTTCCTTCCTTCCCCTCTTCCCCTCCCTCTCCCTCTCTTTCTCCCTCTCTCCCTTTATATTTATCTGTTCCTTCCTCTCTTCCTCCCTTTCTCTCTCCCTCTCATTCACTTTTCTTTCCCTTCCTTCCCTCCCTCCCTCCTTCTTTCCCTCTCTTTCCCTTCTTTCTCTCCACGTCTCCGGCGGGCAGCCGGCTTTGCTGACCGACACAAGGCTCAAACCAGCTGCCCGGGAAAGCCAGGAAGGTCCTCCTGCCCCCCCCCAGCCGAAAACACAACGGAGGTCTGCCGCCACCTGCTTGAACCTCCCGTTGCTCCACCCCGCTTCGCCCTGCCTGTCATCCTGGACCTCCGTTGTGTTTTCGGGGGGGAGCGGCAGGAAAGCCCTGTGCCGACCAGGGAAGCCGGCTTTCCGGGAAAGCAGTGCGCTTTTCAAATGCGCTGCTTTCCTGCAACTCTTTCCTGGGCGGGGGGGAGGAGGCCACTTCCCCCCCCCCCCAGGAAAGAGTTGCAGGAAAGCAGCGTGTTTAAAAGGTGCGCTGAAAGGTGAATACAGGTTTAGGCTGCATCTGAGCCTTGATTTTCAAAGGATTAGAAAAATGGAAGTAAATGTGCATACAAGAGCAATGCAAATTTTGGACTTAGGGAGCTGGACTCAGAAGCCAGAATTTCGATGGAACTCTTATGGCTATGAAGTCACCAGAACTAATTTGTGAAGGAGACTCTGCTTATAATTGCAGTTGGCTGTGACAAAATGCCACAGGGCCAGACTTGAAATACTATATTGAGCCAACATTGAGCTTATTATAGCAAGGAATAGTCTCTTTTTCCCCACCTACTATATGTGCTTGTCTTTATGTCTGGGACCAGTTAGGACCAATTCATCTGAAGAAGAGAGGAGTTATTGCAAGTGCATCCTTTGGCTTCCCATATGTTGATGAACACCTAGCACTTACCTAGAAGCCTTACTTTGTCAAAATGGCAGATTCTTAACTAGCAGTGTATAAGCAAATTCTCATTTCTACATCGATATCCATTGTTTTCTATCCTTGTAATTTCAGATAGAAAAACTGGCTTCAAAAAAACAGTAGAAAACTCAAAGTTATCTGAAGGTGAGTAGGAATTTTAAGGAAGAAATAATTTAAAATGTGTCACAAATACTTTTTAAAAACTTTATTACAAAGTTTTAATAAAGTTTTAATAATTATTACAAAACTGATTTTGCTGGGGGAAAATACCCCATTGTTTAGAAATACGTGTAGCTTATTGCAGTGGAAAGATTGACACATCCTCTAACATTTTTGTTACAGTGAAAACTTCAGGACAAAATGTTCAACCCAAATCAAGCCCACCATCCATGCATGGTAGGTTACTGTAATGGACATGCAAATCCTTAGGTATTGTCCTCTGGGACAGCGTTTCCCAACCGGTGTGCCGCGGCACACTAGTGTGCCGCGAGACACCGTCAGGTGTGCTGCGGCGAGAGGCAGCGGAGGAGAGTGGGCGGATCGGGCGGGCAATGGGGCAGGGCAGAGAAGCCAGGGGCGCGTTTGGCCGGAGGCACCTACTGCCGCACCTCCCTGCCCCTGCCTCCCCACGGTGCCTCCGGCCAAACGCGCCCCTGGCTTCTCCGCCCTGCCCCATTGCCCACCCGATCTGCCCACTCTCCTCCGCCGCCGCCTCCTGCCTTGGGGCGAGCAATCCGGGAGTCCGGGACTGTGTGGCTTTGCGCCATGAAGAGAAAACGGCCGACTTTTCCCTGCTGCCGTTTTCTCTTCATGGCGCAAAGCCACACAGTCCCGGACTCCCGGATCGCTCGCTTCTCTGGTCAGCAAAGCCATCTGCCCAGGAAAGCGCCGCGCTGGCCGGAGAAGCGAGCGATCCGGGAGTCCGGGACTGTGTGGCTTTGCGCCATGAAGAGAAAACGGCCGACTTTTCCCTGCTGCTGTTTTCTCTTCATGGTGCAAAGCCACACAGTCCCGGACTCCCGGATCGCTCGCTTCTCCGGTCAGCAAAGCCATCTGCCCAGGAAAGCGCCGCGCTGGCCGGAGAAGCGAGCGATCCGGGAGTCCGGGACTGTGTGGCTTTTGGCCGGGCTAACGGGAGGCGGCGCGAGGCGGGGCGCTGGGGACGTCTGGGAGGGCAAGGAGGCTGATGGCTGCTGCGCACTCCACTCTCTCTCCGGCTCTCTCTCGCTCTTTCTTTTTCTCTCTGTTGCTGGCGTGGTGAACGAGAGAGAAAGAGAGAGAGAGAGAAAAAGGAGGGGAGAGAGAATGAGAGAAAGAAAGCAAGAGAAAGAGAGGGAAAGAAAGCAAGAGAGAGAGAGAAAGAAAGGGGGGAAGGAGGGAGAGGGAAAGACATAGAGGGAGGGAAGGAGGGAGAGAGAAAGAGAGCAAAAAAGAGAGGAAGAAAGAAAGAAAGAAAGAAAGAGGGATGGAGAGAAAGAAGGGAAGGAAGGAAGAGAGAGAAAGAGGGAGGGAGAAATAGAGTGAAATGGAGGAAGAGATATTTTTTTTGTCCAAACTTTTCTTTAGCCCCCCGCCCCCCCCCCCTTCAGTGTTCCCCAGAATTTTGAAAACATGAATAATGTGCCGCGGCTCAAAAAAGGTTGGGAAACACTGCTCTGGGATAATAATAAGGAACAACTAAATTTAACTAATGGAACAATTTTTTTAAAATTAAGCTTTCCTGAAATATATTGGAAAGATCATTTGTTTTATTAATTGATGTAAATGTAACTTGTTGACATTTTCTTTCTGTACAATAGTTGTTTCTATTTAAAATCAAGGATTTTAAGGAGTTTTCGGAGAGGGGCGGCATACAAATCTATTATTGTTATTATTATTATTATTATTATTATTATTATTATTATTATTATTATTACTAAGAACATAACATTCTGTTGTAATCAAATTAATTTGTGGCTGGCTCAATAGATTTTGGAATTGAAGCAGAAGATCAGTCCGTTCTCCCAACTGTAAGACCAAAAGTGCGTCCAGAATCTGCTGACCAAGGTTAGTTTATATTAATCTGGGGTAAGCACCTTGAATAAAGTTATAATAATAGGACCTTTTAAAAAAATCACCTAATTGAAATGTGTTTTATCTCAAGAGATTTCTAAATATGCAAGAGACGTCAGAAAATGGATAGGCTAAAGAGAGCAAGAGTAACGTAGGGCTCTCAGGGGCTACTATGAAAGCCTTCCGCCCTCCCCCGGTGGGTCGCCCTCTAGGAAGGCACTGCAGGCCATGACTGCCACATCAGAATGAAATGACAGAGAGAAAGTTTTCTTGGAGGACGACCTTTAATGCTTCAAAACTTGTCCTTTTTATAGTATATCACAGTTCTGACATGTGGTACAGAATAACCAATTCTATGCGTCCAACAGCAGTCTGCAAATGGCTTGAGTGAGAATTCGTGTGAGTGCTGGAAAAACAGCATGTGGTGAGGCCTTAATTGGGTGCAGGGAAAGAAAACAAATAAGCAGAAATTAGAAAAAAATCTAAATGCAGTGATATCAGTAACAGCAACAACCAAGAATCTGATGAAACAATCCACCAAATATTTATATCTCAAATTCAAACTATGACTATTCTTAAACAGAGAATTCCTAACTAACGGAGTACATGGGAGAAAAGGATTGTCCCAAAGGATAAATAGCGAAGGCACTAATTAAAAATCCAAACAAAATCGGACAATGCCCAAAGTTTATAAAAATAGAAAGAATGAACAAAGATAAGAAAGGACAAAAAATGTCAACAGTCTTATGAGCCTTTTTCCTAACCTAGAGTGAAAATTCCTGCAATGGAAGTCAACTGAAGACCAGTATTTAAAGCCATGTCCTCAGAGAAGGTAGCTGGTGGGCTGGACAGTGTCTTAAAATATTATGTATTGATTAGAATAGAATAGAATAGAATAGAATAGAATTTTTTATTGGCCAAGTGTGGTTGGACACACAAGGATTTTGTCTTAGTGCATATGCTCTCAGCGTACATAAAATAAAATATACATTTCTCAAGAATCATATGGTACAACACTTAATGATTGTCATAGGGGTCAAATAAGCAATGAAGAAGCAATATTAATAAAAATCGTAGGATATAAGCAACAAGTTACAGTCATACAGTCAACATGGGAGGAAATGGGTGATAGGAATGATGAGAAAAACTAGTAGAATAGAAGTGCAGATTTAGTAGAAAGTCTGACAGTGTTGAGGAATTATTTGTTTAGTAGAGTGATGGCGTTAGGAAAAAAAACTGTTCTTGTGTCTAGTTGTCTTGGTGTGCAGTGCTCTGTAGCGACGTTTTGAGGGTAGGAGCTGAAACAATTTGTGTCCAGGATGTGAGGGGTCAGTAAATATTTTCCCCGCCCTCTTTTTGACTCTTGCAGTATACAGGTCCTCAATGGAAGGCAGGTTGGCAGCAATTGTTTTTTCTGCAGTTCTGATTATCCTCTGAAGTCTGTGTTGGTCCTGTTGGGTTGCAGCACCAAACCAGACAGTTATAGAGGTGCTATACACAGCTGCGTTTTCATTTTTTAAAAAAGATATGTTTTCCTGTAACCTTGATGGGGATTTTGTAAAATTCACTCTATTGTTCTCCTTTTCTCACCGATGTTACTTTTGGTATAAAGCTTTACTGTGAGAAAGCTCGCTTAAAGTATGATTCTGAAATTACATGTCTTATCTTTAGGAGAGATGTTGTACTAGGCTGACGCTATGTAGTAGAATCTGAAAGGTTATCAAGACAAAATCTGAACAATAGAAAGGTTCTATCAACCAAAGCATCTGAAAAAATACAAAAGAAAATTTTTTATCTGAAAAATGGTATGAAGGCGTTCTTTGGGTTAGTTGTTTTTGTAGTTCTCATTCTATAGAAATACTTTTTTAAATATATTCTGGTTTTAACTGTGACACCTACATCGGAATTTATTTTCAAGCAATCGATATTTCTATTCAGGGAAGCTGATTAAAAACCTACCCTGAAAAGAAAATAAATGAAATAATAGTTTCCAATACAGTGGAACCCCGACATAAGAGCTGCTCTACTTAAGAGCAACTCGAGATAAGAGCTGGGAGGGGAGAGATATTTTTGTTCTACTTACAAGCCCAAATTCGAGATACAAGCGCCAAGGAGCTGTCTCCTGAAGCCAAACGCTAACTTCCGCGTTCGGCTTCAGGAGACAGCTGCGAAGCGGCGCGCGTGTTTTAAAAGGTTGCAGCCGGCCTGGGGGGCTCGGGGGGGTGCTTGCAGCTTTCTTTCTTGCTCTTTTTCTTTCTCTCTTTTACCTTCCCTTCTATTTCTTCTTTTCTTTCTCCTTCCCACCTTCTTCCCTCCCTCCCTCCCTTCACTCATTCCTCTCTTACTCTCCCCTTTCATAAGTTTCCTTGCTTCCTTCCTCTGTTCCTGTGCCTTCCCCCTTTCTTTCTTTCTTTCTTTCTTTCTTTCTTTCTTTCTTTCTTTCTTTCTTTCTTGCTTTTTCTTTCTCTCTTTTACCTTCCCTTCCTCTATTTCTTCTTTTCTTTCTCCTTCCCACCTTCTTCCCTCCCTCCCTTCACTCATTCCTCTCTTACTCTCCCCTTTCATAAGTTTCCTTGCTTCCTTCCTCTGTTCCTGTCCCTTCCCCCTTTCTTTCTTTCTTGCTTTCTTTCTTTCTTTCTTGCTCTTTTTCTTTCTCTCTTTTACCTTCCATTCCTCTATTTCTTCTTTTCTTTCTCCTTCCCACCTTCTTCCCTCCCTCCCTCCCTTCACTCATTCCTCTCTTACTCTCCCCTTTCATAAGTTTCCTTGCTACCTTCCTCTGTTCCTGTCCCTTCCCCCTTTCTTTCTTTCTTTCTTTCTTTCTTTCTTTCTTTCTTTCTTTCTTTCTTTCTTTCTTGCTTGCTTGCTTGCTTGCTTGCTTGCTTGCTTGCTTGCTTGCTTGCTTTCTTGCTCTTTTTCTTTCTCTCTTTTACCTTCCCTTCCTCTATTTCTTCTTTTCTTTCTCCTTCCCACCTTCTTTCCTCCCTCCCTCCCTTCACTCATTCCTCTCTTACTCTCCCCTTTCATAAGTTTCCTTGCTTCCTTCCTCTGTTCCTGTCCCTTCCCTCTTTCCTTCCTTCCTTCCCACCCTCCGTCCATTCATTCACCCATTCCTCTCTTGATCGCTTAAAGCCGGTCCCTGGTGCAAAAAGGGTTGGGGACCTCTGTCCTACAGGATTGGGTGGCAGAGAAGTTGAACATATGTAAATTTAAAAGTTTAAGAAAGTTTACAAGTTAAGTGAAAGAAACTTCATTATTCATTTATATGTACATGTACATTTCTTCATTAAAAACATGTCTTTCTGCATAATTTAGACTAACTTTGTGAGTTTTTTGAGGGCTGGAACCAATTAAAATTATTTACATTAATTCCTATGGGGAAAAGTCGTTCGAGATAAGAGCTGCTCGACTTAAGAGCCCAGGTCCGAAACGAATTAAACTCGTATCTCGAGGTACCACTGTACTGTTTTACAATATAAACTGCTCCAACCCTCCAACCGATTATCTAGGTCCTCAACAGTCTGGATTCAGGCCCGGCTACAGCACGGAAACTGCTTTGGTTGCGTTGATGGATGATCTCTGGTGGGCCCGGGACAGGGGCTTGTCCTCTGTCCTGGTGCTCCTTGACCTCTCAGCGGCTTTCGATACCATCGACAATGGTATCCTTCTGCACCGGCTGGAGGGGTTGGGAATGGGAGGCACTGTTCTCCAGTGGTTCTCCTCCTACCTCTCCGGTCGGTCACAGTCGGTGTTAGTGGAGGGTCAGAGGTCGACCTCGAGGTCTCTCCCTTGTGGTGTGCCTCAGGGGTTGGTCCTCTCCCCCCTGCTATTTAATATCTACATAAAACCGCTGGACGAGATCATCCAAGGACATGGGGTGAGGTATCATCAATACGCCGATGATACCCAGTTATACATCTCCACCCCATGTCCAGTCAACGAAGCAGTGGAAGTGATGTGCCGGTGCCTGGAGGCTGTTGGGGCCTGGATGGGTGTCAACAAACTCAAACTCAATCCAGACAAGACGGAGTGGCTGTGGCTCTTGCCTCCCAAGGACAATTCTATCTGTCCATCCATTACCCTGGGGGGGGATTATTGACCCCCTCGGAGAAGGTCCGCAACTTGGGCGTCCTCCTCGATCCACAGCTCACATTAGAGAAACATCTTTCAACTGTGGCGAGGGGGGCGTTTGCCCAGGTTCGCCTGGTGCGCCAGTTGCGGCCCTATTTGGACCGGGAGTCATTGCTCACAGTCACTCATGCCCTCATCACCTCGAGGCTCGACTACTGTAACGCTCTCTACATGGGGCTACCTTTGAAAAGTGTTCGGAAACTTCAGATCGTGCAGAATGCAGCTGCGAGAGCAATCATGGGCTTCTCTAAATATGCCCATATCACTCCAACACTCCGCAGTCTGCATTGGTTGCCGATCAGTTTCCGGTCACAATTCAAAGTGTTGGTTATGACCTATAAAGCCCTTCATGGCACCGGACCAGAATATCTCCGGGACCGCCTTCTGCCGCACGAATCCCAGCGACCGGTTCGGTCCCACAGAGTTGGCCTTCTCCGGGTCCCGTCGACTAAACAATGCCATCTGGCGGGACCCAGGGGAAGAGCCTTCTCTGTGGCGGCTCCGACCCTCTGGAACCAGCTCCCCCCTGAGATTAGGATTGCCCCCACCCTCCTTGCCTTTCGCAAACTTCTTAAAACTCACCTCTGCCGTCAGGCATGGGGGAACTGAAAGATCTCCCCCTTGCCCATGTTGCTCTGGTGTTAGATTGATTGTGTGCTTGTTTTTTTTATCTTCTGGGGTTGTTTTTTATGAATTTTTTAGCTTAAATTGTAATTGGATTGGTGGGTATTGGATTTGTTATTATATATTGTTTTTACCTTGTTGTGAGCCGCCCCGAGTTTGCGGAGAGGGGCGGCATATAAATACAATAAATCTAATCTAATCTAATCAACCCAGTGAAGGGCTCCACTTACCTTTTCCTATCGGTACCGGGATGCTGAGGCCGGCGCAAGTGTGCGCTTCCCCAACACATCTGCACATGCCCCTATGTGAGATTTTGCTTCTGAGAATGCGCCCAAAGCGAAATCTTGCGTGATGATGCTCACGCAGGCGAGATTTTGACAATTTTTCTCTTTTTTTGGCTTCTGCACATGCAAACACCTTCTGAAAGGTGTTTCTGCACATGCACAGAAGCAAAAAAAGGGTGGAAATTGCAAAAACTCACACGAGGACGCTCACGCAGGTGATATTTTGGCAATTTCCAGCCTTTTTTTATTTCTACTTTCAAGAAGGTGTTTGCATGCACAGAAGCAAAAAAAGGGTGGAAATTGTCGAAATCTCACCCGCGTGAGCGTCCTCGCGTGAGTTTTTGCTTCGGGCGAATGAGCAGAAGCGAAATCTTACATAGGGTGCACACACGTGTCAGGGCCCATGCCCCCAACCAGCTTCCAGAACCCACCAAAAAGTCCTACTGGATCGCCGATCCCATTCGTACCGATCCCATTATTGCAACCTCACTGGGTGGTTTTAGTCTATCCTGGCCAAAGCTGGGTGGGTGGGGAGAATCATAGTTGTTTCTGCAATGTCAGATTCTACAGAGGGCTGGCCCTCTCTCCTACTCTCTAAAGTTTGTATGAAACTACTGGGAGAAGTCATCCAAAGAATTCGGGTAAAACAGTATTATCACTACTCAAACATTATCCAACTATATTGCCAGCCCAGGGTGTTGGGGAGATGCTCTCAACACCCGCAGTGACTTATCCGGATGGGAACTTTTCTGTAGACATCAGTGGATGAGCAACAGTTACCCATGAAAGACGGGTTCATGATTTATGGATCCTTCTGGATTCATGACTCCTGTTTGAATAGGTCTGATGGGAGGGCTCTCTGCTAGCTAATACATCAATTGTAACCTTGCAATGCAGGAAGACCTAGTTACAACTACCCATGCCCTCGTTCCCATCCAGCTGATCGTCTTCTGAAAGTTGTTTTATGTATGTTGTGGTTCAGCCTGGGACCCCTCCGGGAATGGCTGATTTGCTGTCGGCTTCCAGCTCAGAGGGAGAGGCTGAGGACCAGGAGGTGCAGACTGACGAGGAAGCGGAATCCCAGGCTGAAGAAGAAGGACAGCTAGAGTTCCACCAGGGGAGCTCTCCCCAGCAAGCAGCCTGGATTCCCTGGGGGAAGATGCTCATGACATCATAGATATGCGACAAAGGAGAGCTAATCAGAGACGAACTCAATTGGCCAGGTATTTCCAGCATTAGAGGTCACAGCTGGGTTTGGGTGTGGTGCTTGGGAAAGGATAAAAGGCGGCCCCACCCTTCCTGGCTTGTGGAGTTTTATCTTGGAGATTCGTGAGACCTGTCTGTGAACTTTGGTGGCTACAATCCTGGTTTGTGCCTTGGACTATTGAAACCTTGGGGGGGTGTGCCAGCAAGAAGCTTGTAGAATTGACTGGACATCAGGACCCTGTTGTAACGTATGGTAACCTGTCTGCTGTGAAGACAGGTTTTCCTTTGTGCTTATTTTTTCCTGCTATAAAATACTTTTGGATTTTACCAGAGTGTCTGGCTGTTTTTTCAGTGGGTGTGGAGGTCTGGGAAAACCCAGACAGAACAATGTACAATAGTCCCTAAGGACTATTCAGAAACTGCAACTGGTCTAGAACGCAGTGGCATCATTGCATAGATCTGAAGTGCTGCCACATCACCCCTCGGCAAAAGATTCCTGAAGGCTTTAGCCTTTCCTTATATGAATGGGGTTCAGATCTTTCTGTCCTATAGCAGAGTGATGGTGAATCTTTGGCACAGGTGACACGTGCGACATATCTAAGAGGCTTTGCTCTATGTCAGCTCCAGTGCGCATACATGCGCTGGCCAGCTGATTTTTAGCCTTCTTTTCAGCCGTTTTCGCTCTCTCCAGGCTTCAGGAAAGCCTTCAGGAAATGGAGTTTTGCCCCATTTTTACAACTTTTCTTGCCACAGTTGTTAAGTGAGTGATTACAGTTGGACCAAAATACCTCCGAGACCGCCTTCTGCTGCACGAATCCCAGCGACCGATTAGGTCCCACAGAGTCGGCCTTCTCCGGGTCCCGTCAACTAAACAATGTCGATTGGCGGGCCCCAGGGGAAGAGCCTTCTCTGTGGCGGCCCCGGCTCTCTGGAACCAGCTCCCCCCAGAGATTAGAACTGCCCCTACCCTCCTTGCCTTTCGTAAACTCCTCAAAACCCACCTTTGTCGTCAGGCATGGGGGAACTGAGATATCTCCCCCGGGCCTATATAATTTATGTATGGTATGTTGGTAGGTATGTCTGCTTAAAAATGGTTTTTTTTAACTATTTTAAATTTTAAATTGTATATTATTAGATTTGTTATGAATTGTTTTATTGTGTTGTGAGCTGCCCCGAGTCCACGGAAAGGGGCGGCATACAAATCAAATAAATAAATAAATAAACAAATAAACAAACAAACAAACAAACAAACAAAGTTGGCAAAAAAATGGCCCAACCGGAAGTTTAGAAACAAACTTCCGGTTGGCCCTTTGGGCTGATTTTTTTACTCTCCCCAGGCTTCAGGAGGCTTTCCTGAACCCTAAAGACACGTAAAACAGCCCAACGGGGCCTACCAGAAATCAGCAGACTTCAGTGAAGCCTGTGCGCATACACAGGGGGAGGGCATTGCATTATGGGTGTGGGCCTAATACCTGCCCACATGCGCGCCCACCCTTTTGGCGATGCATAGGCAACAACAACTGAGAGATTATTATCAAAGAAAATGAGGCCACCTGTGGTTGGGTGGGGCTGTGGTGATTAGTGAGGCTGCTATAAATAGCAGCCTGTGGGTTTGGCCATTGTGGAGGATTATCTGATCGTTGTGTTTCGTGACTGCTTTACTGACTTTGACCTTTTGTGTGCTGATTTTTCCCCGCTTTGAAACTAAACCAGAGCCAAGTGTGTTTCACTTTGTGAAAGAAGAAGGACTGTGAATTGCCTCACAGCTGCAAGCTAAGTACCACAGAACTGATAAGGGACTTGTACCAATTACCAGTTTGTTTGGAGACAAGTGCTCTTTGCTATACCAAAAGAGGGCTTGGTTTAAGTGACTTTTCATTATAAAGAACATTGTTTTGAATTTTCAAAGGTGTGTGTGTCTGAAATTTGTACCTGTGAATTTTTGGGAGAAGTCTACCAGAGAGCCCGACAGAACAGTGATCACATGATTATGGGGTATTCCAAAGGTCATAAGTGTGAAAGACAGTCATAAGTCACGTTTTTCACGTGTAACTTTGGGCGGTCACTAAATGAACTCAGTGTAAGTCAAGGACTACCTGTATACGAGGGTCACTCAGAAAGTAATGCATCACATTTTTTTCTTCAACAATTATTTATTGAACACAATGAAACTTACACACAAGAAAGAATGAGGTTTCTTATAACCCCCCCTATTTTTTCACGTAATGTCTGTGAAAGTTTGTGAACGTTCCCAACAGTTACTATCTCCGCAGTGAGAAATTCAGTGATGACACGCTGCTTGTAATGTGCATCACTTACAGACACCATTTAGAAACACTGCTGCAGCTATGCTGTCTGAAGAAACGCAAAATTTACACACGCACTCCTGACAATTCAAATACAGTGATACCTTGTCTTACAAACTTAATTGGTTCTGGGACGAGGTTCTTAAGGTGAAAAGTTTTTTAAGATGAAACATTGTTTCCCATAGGAATCAAGGGAAAAGCGATTAATGCGTGCAAGTCCAAAATTCACCCCTTTTGCCAGCCGAAGCGCCTGTTTTTGCGCTGCTGGGATTCCCCTGAGGCTCCCCTCCATGGGAAACCCCACCTCCGGACTTCTGTGTTTTTGCGATGCTGCAGGGGAATCCCAGCAGGGGAATCCCAGCATCGCAAAAATGAGTACTTTGCTGGCAATGGAAGTCCGGAGGTAGGGTTTCCCAGCGAAGGGAGCATCAGTGAAATCGCAGCATCGCAAAAACACCGAAGTTCTCGAAACCCCATCTCCGGACCTCTGTGTTTTTACGATGCTGCGATTTCACTGAGGCTCCCCTTGCTGGGAAACCCCACCTCTGGACTTCCGTTGCCAGCGAAGCACCCGTTTTTGCGCTGCTGGGATTCTCCTGCTGGGATTCCCCTGCAGCATCACAAAAACACGGAAGTCCGGAGGTGGGGTTTCCCATGGAGGGGAACCTCAGGGGAATCCCAGCAGTGCAAAAATGGGCGCTTCGCTGGCAACGGAAGTCTGGAGGCAGGGCATCCCAGTGGCGGCGGTGGGTTTGTAAGGTGAAAATAGTTTGTAAGAAGAGGCAAAAAAATCTTAAACCCTGGGTTTGTATCTCGAAAAGTTTGTATGACGAGGCGTTTGTAAGATGAGGTATCACTGTAATGTATATCTAAAGTTTCACATTCGTACCATTACTGTAGGCTGAGAAAAAAAATGTGGTGCATTACTTTCTGGGCGATCCTCGTATAAAGGAGCTCAGGAGTCTATCTGTCTATTGACTTGTCAGTGAGAAAGTTCTTCGAAACTGAATGGAGCGTGATCCATTTTGCTATAGGGAATCATAGTGCTGGAACGGACCTTAGAAGACTTCTTGTTTAAAGCAGGGAAGCTGACCAAAGTTAGAGCAAGTACAAACATTGGTTGGAGATGGCTACGTAGCATCAATGCATCCCCATAAGAGGGAGTTGGATCCCAGCCTTGAAAGTTGCTATCTGCTTCTTGCTAAACTCCTTTTCCCTCCTGGCCATATGCATGCTCTGCAAGCCTATACATAAACACTGCTTGTAAAGGGATTGAAAAAAAAATCCAGAATCCATGTTTTGCGTGCTGTCCCCAACCCTTAAAAAAAAATGAATAGAATCTTCTGAATACACGATTTCAAGTCCTTTCTCCCTTTATTGAAATTACATGGCCAAGGCATTGTGCACATTTCTTGAAGCTTTGATGAAGCAAATGAATGAAATGTAGTATTTTTTTTAAAAAAATAAGAAAATGAAATGTCGCTTTGTTAGCTATATATAAACAAAAGGGATTTTGGGGTGGGTGGGCGGTGAGTGTAAACAGAGAAATGTCTTTTTTCTCTATCAGAAATAATCAAACATGTAATGCTGATTTTGGGGGCGGGGGCGAGACATGAACCCAATTTTTCAAAATAAATATTACCATATAACATATGTTTATGATTGCAAACATTTTTTCCAGTGCAACCTGGCTAGTATACTCCATATTCAAGGGAAAGGTATTTCCAGTGCCAGCCATCTTTCCTGCAGTAATATATTGCATGTGAAGAGGCAGCTTCTTTTTCTTGATTTAAACATTCAAGCGTCTACCCTGCAGTTGTTTTCAGCCCTGTGGAAAGCACGTGACAGGTGTCAAATTAAGTTCTTCCCTGCAGGTGTTCAATTCATCAGTGCTGCAGCAGAAAGTTGGTGGCTACATTAAGGTCATTGTTAGAAGCTCTCAAAGCCTCCAAAGCGTCTACTCGAGAAAATCCCATTTCCATGAGCCGTGCAACCTATGGAGAAATAAAAGAGAGGGGGAGAAACATTAAAATTCATATCAGGCAGCCAAAACAGCAGCATGCTTTGAAGAACTGATTGTGAACAGGTGAGATATAGTTATCGCATATTTATTTACTTATTTATTTATTTATTTATTGGATTTGTATGCCGCCCCTCTCCGCAGACTCAGGGCGGCTAACAACAACAATAAAACAGTATACAGTATAACAAATCCAATACTAAAAACAGTTAAAAGCCCAATTATATAAAAACCAATCATACATACAGACATACCATGCATAAAATTGTAAAGGCCTAGGGGGAAAGAGTATCTCAGTTCCCCCATGCCTGGCGGCAGAGGTGGGTTTTAAGCAACTTTCGAAAGGCAAGGAGGGTGGGGGCAATTCTAATCTCTGGGGGGAGTTGGTTCCAGAGGGCCGGGGCCACCACAGAGAAGGCTCTTCCTCTGGGTCCCGCCAAGCGACATTGTTTGGTTGACGGGACCCGGAGAAGACCCACTCTGTGGGACCTGACTTGTCGCTGGGATTCGTGCAGCTGGTGTTCTGTCCCTTAAATACACAGATTGCAAATGCTCGCCAAAGTCTTCTTTAACAACTTTTATTCATAACATTTTTATTCATAACATTTTTAATCCAAATCCAAATGATCAAACAATCATTTCATTTCCAGCTAAGTTCATTAGTTCTCAGCAACTCTATATTCAGATCTCAGTTCTACTTTAATGGCTCCAGGAGCTGCGCCAAAGGCTAAATCATTGCTGTCCCAGATAGATACAATTCCTCATACATCATGAATTCTGACAGCTTCCCCAAACATTCAGATACCTTACATGAAAAGTTCTTAATAGCTAGAAGCTATGCTTTCTGAGAAATTTCATCAGAGCAGCCTGGAAGAAACAGCTTCTATGAGACTAGTTGCGCTCCACAAAGAATTTACCCAGACTCTCATTTTTTATAGCTCTAGTGACGAAAGCCATTTCAAACTATACATAGTACAGAATCATGTCCTTTTCCCATACATTTTCTGTTGTCCGCTATGCAATCTTCTGAATCTAGGATCTAACAGAGGTTCGTTTTCCATAAGATCTCCCACTTCCTCCTCCGACTCAGAAATAGTTTGCATTAACGCCTCCTCACTTTCGTCTACCTCCCCTTCACTTTCTGTCTCGGCTGGCAAGGCCATGGGGGCCAGTGCATCCAGACAGCCCTGGTTCTTCCTCATCCTCATCATCTTACATTATCAAAGTTGATCTAGGCTCACTCACAACAGCTGGTGAGATAGAAACATAGAAACATAGAAGATTGATGGCAGAAAAAGACCTCATGGTCCATCTAGTCTGCCCTTATACTATTTCCTGTATTTTATCTTACAATGGATACATGTTTATCCCAGGCATGTTTAAATTCAGTTACTGTGGATTTACCAACCATGTCTGCTGGAAGTTTGTTCCAAGCATCTACTACTCTTTCAGTAACATAATATTTTCTCACGTTTCTTCTGATCTTTCCCCTAACTAACCTCAGATTGTGCCCACTTGTTCTTGTGTTCACTTTCCTATTAAAAACACTTCCCTCCTGAACCTTATTTAACCCTTTAACATATTTAAAGGTTTCAATCATGTCCCCCCTTTCCCTTCTGTCCTCCAGACTATACAGATTGAGTTCATTAAGTCTTTCCTGATAAGTTTTATGCTTAAGACCTTCCACCATTTTTGTAGCCTGTCTTTGGACCCGTTCAATTTTGTCAATATCTTTTTGTAGATGAGGTCTCCAGAACTGAACACAGTATTCCAAATGTGGTCTCACCAGCGCTCTATACAG
Source organism: Erythrolamprus reginae (assembly GCF_031021105.1). Classification (NCBI taxonomy): domain Eukaryota; kingdom Metazoa; phylum Chordata; class Lepidosauria; order Squamata; family Dipsadidae; genus Erythrolamprus; species Erythrolamprus reginae. The sequence continues at coordinate 111,313,562 of NC_091953.1, read as the reverse complement.
CGGGATCACTGTCTCCCTCTTTCTGCTTTTTATACCTCTAGCTATGCAGCCAAGCATTCTACTTGCTTTCCCTACCGCCTGACTGCACTGTTCATCCATTTTGAGACTGTCAGAAGTCAGTACCCCTAAATCCTTCTCTTCTGAAGTTTTTGCTAACACAGAACTGCCAATACAATACTCAGATTGAGGATTCCTTTTCCCCAAGTGCATTATTTTACATTTGGAAACATTAAACTGCAGTTTCCATTGCTTTGACCATTTATCTAGTAAAGCTAAATTGTTTGTCATTTTACAGATGCCTCCAGGAATATCAACCCTATTGCACACTTTAGAGTCATCGGCAAATAGGCAAACCTTCCCTACCAAACCTTCCCCTATGTCACTCACAAACATATTAAAAAGAATAGGACCCAGAACAGACCCTTGTGGCACACCGCTTGTAACCTGACTCTGCTCAGAATACTCGCCATTAACAATAACTCTTTGATGTCTACGCTTCAGCCAGCTGCAAATCCATTGAACTATCCAGGGATTAAGTCCAATCTTCACTAATTTATCTATCAGCTCTTTATGTGGAACCGTATCAAAGGCTTTGCTGAAGTCCAGGTAGGCAATATCCACGGCACCACCTTCATCCAACACCTTTGTGACATAGTCAAAGATATCAATGAGATTAGTCTGACATGATTTGCCTTCAGTAAAGCCATGCTGATTTGGGTCCAATAAGTTATTGTTTTTTAGGTGCTGATTTATCCTCTTTTTGAGTAGAGTCTCCATCATTTTAACTACAACTGATGTCAAGCTAACTGGCCTGTAGTTACCAGCTTCTTCTCTACTGCCCTTCTTGTGGATAGGCACAACACTGGCCATTCTCCAATCCTCAGGAACTTCTCCTGTTAACAAGGATTGGTTAAACAAATCAGTCAGGGGGGTAGTAATGACAGATCTGAGTTCTTTAAGAACTCTGGGGTGGATGCCATCTGGACCCATTGCCTTATTTATCTTTAATCGTTCAAGTTCTTCTAAGACATCGGCTTCTAAGATCACTGGAGCTGAATTCGTACAGCTGGAAGCAATGCTATATCCCTCTATACAGTGATCCCCCGATTATCGCGAGGGTTCTGTTCCAAGACCCCTCGCAATAATCGATATTTCGGGATGTAGTGATGCGGAAGTAAAAACACCATCTGCGCATGCGCGCCCCTTTTTCCATGGCCGCACATGCGCAGATGGTGGAGTTTGCGTGTGGGCGGCAGGGAAGACCGGGGAAGGTTCTTTCGGCCGCCCAACAGCTGATCTGCTCCGCAGCGCGGAAGCAGCGAGGAGCCGAAGATGGGGTTTCCCCGTTGCCCAGGCAACGGGGAAACCCCATCTTCGGCTCCTCGCTGCTGCCGCGCTGCGGAGCAGATCAGCTGTTGGGCGGCCGAAGGAACCTTCCCCGGTCTTCCCCGCCGCCCAGGCAAAGGGGAAACCCCAAGATCACTTGCCGCTTGCCCGTTCGCCTGCTCACTTGCCGCTTGCCCGTTCGCCCGCCCGCCTGCTCGCTTGCCTGTTCGCCCGGCTGCTCGCTTGCCCGTTCGCCCGCCCGCCTGCTCGGTTGCCGCTTGCCCGCCCGCCTGCTCGCTTGCCGCTTGCCCGTTCGCCCGCCCGCTCGGCTGCTCGCTTGCCGCTCGAGAGCAAGAGGGGGAGAGATAGAGAAAGAGAGAGAAGGAAAGAAAGAGATGAGAGATGGAGGAAGAGAGTGTGAGAGAGCAAGAAGATAGAGAAAGAGAGAGAGAAAGAAAGATGAGAAAGGAAGGGAGTGACGTCATCGGGTGGAAAAATCGCGATATAGCCTTTCGCAATGATCAGGATCGCGAAACTCAGGGGATCACTGTAGTATTATTTTGTAAGGTGTCTTCACACACAAAATGCAGCCATTTGAAGCTCAGCTGCTTAGCTTCTAAGGCAGCCCTGGTAATTAGAACAGTGGGGGCTGTGCCGTGTGAATCAGCTGAGCCAGGAAAAAGGAAATACAGGACAGGATAGCGCAGGGGTGGGTGGGCGGAGCCAGCTGATCGTCCAAACTACCGGTTTTCCCAAACCGGCAGCAGCCCACTCAGCTGTAACATTCTTTCTTGCTTAGAGCAATAGAAAAGATGTATGTTTTGTGGGAAGGACTTGCATGCAACTCATATAATGGCCCTTTTTCCAGAGGTTGGTTTGTAAGGGGAGACACAGTAGCTTCTCAATGTTACCAGTGCAGGGAAAAGGAACACTGCAATGCTATTTAGACTGCCTATCCATGTAATGTGAAAATCCAAGCCACCATTTTCAAGAATGCACCAAGATACGCCAAGGAGCAACAATCAGGTTTCTATATGGAGATAATAAATATTTATCCTGGGTATAGCAATGAAGCAATACAACAACTGAATTTGCTTTGAGAACACAGCTATGAAAAAATCCTAAAACCTGGGGAAATCCCTGTAAAATTTCCAAGCTTAGCACATGACAACTATCATATTAGTCATACACAGGGCATGTGTTCAATATATATATATATATTCCAGCTTGCTTACCAAGCCTGGATACTTTATTTTGGATATATAAAAAAGGAATCAGAAAACAAAGATTACTGAATGTTTCTCTAGAGTTGCCAGCATATGCAGAAGGAGAGGAAAGGAAAAATGAAAGGGGGGGGGGGTACAAAAAGACCCACAAAATTAGAGTTTATTGCATGGGGCAGCCATCCATGCTATTCAACCCAGTAACATCTGAGTTGGCTGGGCAGGGGCACTATGAAAAGCCCCTCCACCTTCCGTCAACTATTCTGCATTGTAAAAACAAAAGAACCCCAAAGAGTCAGTGTGGTGTAGCATTAATGTTATTTCTTATGAAACTTCAGATCATGCAGAAAGCAGCTGCGAGAGCAATCATGGGCTTTCCCAAATATGCCCATGTTACACCAACACTCCGCAGTCTGCATTGGTTGCCGATCAGTTTCCGGTCTCAATTCAAAGTGTTGGTTATGACCTATAAAGCCCTTCATGGCACCAGGCCAGATTATCTCCGGGACCGCCTTCTGCCGCACGAATCCCAGTGACCAGTTAGGTCCCACAGAGTGGGCCTTCTCCGGGTCCCGTCAACTAAACAATGTCGTTTGGCGGGACCCAGGGGAAGAGCCTTCTCTGTGGCGGCCTCGGCCCTCTGGAACCAACTCCCCCCAGAGATTAGAATAGCCCCCACCCTTCTTGCCTTTCGTAAGCTTCTTAAAACCCACCTCTGTCGTCAGGCATGGGGGAACTGAGATATTCTTTCCCCCTAGGCTTCTACAATTTATGTATGGTATGTTTGTATGTACGGTTGGTTTTAAAATAAGGGTTTTTAGCTGTTTTAGTATTGGATTGTTGCATGTTGTTTTACCACTGTTGTTAGCCGCCCCGAGTCTGCGGAGAGGGGCGGCATACAAAACCAATAAATAAAATAAATAAATAAATAAATATCCTTAGGAGTGAGAAGATCCTGAGCAAGTCCATCTTAACCATGGCCTTATTGAGATTGGGCTACTGAACTCATTCTCTTTCAGTTCAATCCATCTTACTCCATTCTGATCTTTCGAAAGAAAGAGAGGAAACCAAACCAAACCAAATCAATAAGGAGGGAAAGAGCAAATGCTGGAGCCATCCTGGCTGTGTTCTGCTCTTCCTACCATTCCTTCCCCCCACCCAAAAAGTTTATTTATTATTTTATTTTACTGTTTTGTTAAGTACATATTGGTATACAAAGATATAACAATGTTTATATACATGATACTAATAAAATAGAAACATTAGGACAGGGGATGGAAGGCACCTTGGTGTACTTATGCACGCCCCTTACTGACCTCTTAGGAATCGGAAGAGGTCAACAGTGGATAGTTTAAGGGTAAAATTTTGGGGGTTAGGTGACAAAACCACAGAGTCAGGTAGTGAGTTCCATGCATCAACTACTTGGTTACTAAAGTCATATTTCCTGCAGTCGAGTTTAGAGTGGTTTACTTTAGTGGTTTATCTGTTGTGTGCTCATGCATTGTTGTGGCTGAAGCTGAAATAGTCATTAATAGGAAGGACATTGTAGCAGATGATTTTATGGGCTATGCTTAGATCATGTTTAAGGCGATGTAGTTCCAAGGTTTCTAAACCTAGGATTGTAAGTCTAGTTGCGTAGGGTATTCTGCTGCGAGTGGAGGAGTGGAGGGCTCTTCTACTAAAGTATCTCTGGACATTTTCTAGAGTGTTTATGTCTGAAATGCGGTGTGGGTTCCAGACCGATGAACTGTATTCAAGGATTGGTCTGGCAAAAGTTTTATATGCTCTGGTTAGTAGTGTGAGATTACCGGAGCAGAAGTTATGTAGGATTAGGTTAACAACTCTTGAAGCCTTTTTGTCAATGTTGTTGCAGTGGGCTTTGGCACTTAGGTCTTTCACAGAATGAGGGTTTTCTGTAAGGTCTTGTTTTTTCAGCTTGTATTTGGTGTTCTGATTCTTTTTGCCAATCCCCCCTGGATAGTTCAGTGTTATTGGTCACACATAGAAACATAGAAACATAGAAGACTGACGGCAGAAAAAGACCTCATGGTCCATCTAGTCTGCCCTTATACTATTTCCTGTATTTTATCTTACAATGGATATATGTTTATCCCAGGCATGTTTAAATTCAGTTACTGTGGATTTACCAACCACGTCTGCTGGAAGTTTGTTCTAAGCATCTACTACTCTTTCAGTGAAATAATATTTTCTCATGTTGCTTTTGATCTTTCCCCCAACTAACTTCAGATTGTGTCCCCTTGTTCTTGTGTTCACTTTTCTATTAAAACACTTCCCTCCTGAACCTTATTTAACCCTTTAACATATTTAAATGTTTCGATCATGTCTCCCGTTTTCCTTCTGTCCTCCAGACTATACAGATTGAGTTCATTAAGTCTTTCCTGATGCATTTTATGCTTAAGACCTTCCATCCTTTTTGTAGCCCGTCTTTGGACCCATTCAATTTTGTCAATATCTTTTTGTAGGTGAGGTCTCCAGAACTGAACACAGTCTTCCAAATGTGGTCTCACCAGTGCTCTATATAAGGGGATCACAATCTCCCTCTTCCTGCTTGTTATACCTCTAGCTATGCAGCCAAGCATCCTACTTGCTTTTCCTACTGCCCAACCACACTGCTCACCCATTTTGAGACTGCCAGAGGTCATTACCCCATAGTCCTTCTCTTCTGAAGTTTTTGCTAACACAGAACTGCCAATGCAATACTCAGATTGAGGATTCCTTTTCCCCAAGTGCATTATTTTACATTTGGAAACATTAAACTGCAGTTTCCATTGCTTTGACCATTTATCTAGTAAAGCTAAATTGTTTGCCATATACAGATGCCTCCAGGAATATCAACCCCTAAATCCTTCTCTTCTGAAGTTTTTGCTAACACAGAACTGCCAATGCAATACTCAGATTGAGGATTCCTTTTCCCCAAGTGCATCATTTTACATTTGGAAACATCATACTGCCCCAAATCTTCAACAACCTACCTATCACAACATGAATATTGAAATTATCGCTGAATTCATGGCCTGGCTCAGTTTCTCCTTACCAAGCCAATGGGGATTTGAGGAAAACCCATTTTAATATTAAAGTTTGTGAGCAGCTACAACTACAGTCATAAATACAAATCACAAACTTTGTTTCTGAGACTGCTAATATGAAAAACGTGCAACTGATGTTCCTCAATTTGTTTTATTTTTAAAAGTAAGATAGCACCTTGTTCTCTGAAGGTTGCTTGGAAATTCTTGCTTGGAAATTCTTTAACTGGAAAATTCCAGAACAGCCACATCTGTGATGATTTATATTTATAATCACCTTCCGTAAGATTTTTTTAAAAATATTGAATAAGAATTTATTTCAATTTTTTAAAAGAGATTTTATTAGACCTTTAACCTCTTCTAAACCTCTTTTTAAAAATATATACAGTTCCAATTCTCATTAAACAGTTCATTGTTTTGTTTATTGCTGAAAAGTTTTTTCCTTTCTATTTTGTCATTTTGTGACGAAGAATGGATAATTCTTCAAACAGAAAATTTATTTTTAAATGATTCAAAATTTCCAGAAAGACTATATGAGTTTTGTCTTAACGAAGTTTTAAGGAACAGAAATTGATTGTTTTTTCTTACTGTCCTCAAGTTTCATTTTGTCCAATTCCAATAATGAATCATAGAGATCAGTGAGACAGGGAAGCCCCCAAATTCATCTAGGACTAACTGCCAGACTGCTAATTTGTTTTTTAAAAAGTTCATTCCTAGGGCTTTGTGTTCAGCTCTATCAGAGGCTTCCAGCTGAATAAACCCTGAGAATCAAAACAATAAGGCCCCCTCCACCGTCCCAGCTAATGCCAAGGAACAGCTGACCCTCTTCCCGTTTTCAAGTGAAAAACTTCATTGTATAATTTTATGAAAGAATGGAAATAGAATTTGCTATTTTTTCTCTTTCCTTCTTCCTCCACTTTCCTCTCTGCATGGGATCTGCTAGAGTATAATGCATTTAAAGAAAAACTTACTCTTATGCTTTGGTAGACTATGCGTACAAGGTGCGTTCCAAAATGCAAGTGAATCTCCCGCACCGCTCCTATTGGTCGGAGTGGGACCGAAGCACTTGAAATAGGTGGAGGGGACGCTAAGCTTTGCCGCGAAACCGGTCTCAGTGCTCTCCAAGCTGTGGAAGCGGCAGGACGTCAGTTATTGTAAAACTCTGCGCCGACCATGTCACAAAAAAATGGAATCGGAAATTTCAAGTGAACTTTTGCAACGTATAGAAATTGACCCTGATTATTTGGACAACGTCATCACTGGTGATGAAACCTGGATTTCTGAGTACGACCCAGAAACAAAACGCCAAAGCTCTGAGTGGCACACTGACCAGTCCCCCAAGCCCAAAAAAGGCAAGAATGATCAAATCAAAAGTGAAAACAACACTCATTGTCTTTTTTGACAGTAAAAAAGACCTGAACAATCTAGAACTGAACACACTCAAAACCGTAGAAATGGTGGTAGACTTTAGGAGAAACCCTTCCACCCTTCCACTTCTCACAATACTTACTAGACAACACAGTATCAATAGTAGAGACCTTCAAATTTCTAGGTTCTATCATATCTCAAGACCTAAAATGGTCACCTAACATCAAAAACATCATCAAAAAAGCACAACAAAGAATGTTCTTTCTGCGCCAGCTCAGGAAACTCAAACTGCCCAAGGAGCTGCTGATATAGTTCTACAGAGGAATCACTGAGTCTGTCATCTGCACCTCTATAACTGTCTGGTTTGGTGCTGCAACCCATCAGGACCGACACAGACTTCAGAGGACAATCAGAAATGCAGAAAAAGCAATTGCTGCCAACCTGCCTTCCATTGAGGACCTGTATACTGCACGAGTCAAAAAGAGGGCAGGGAAAATATTTACTGACCCTTCACATCCTGGACACAAACTGTTTCAACTCTTACCTTCAAAACGTCGCTACAGAGCACTGCACACCAAGACAACTAGACACAAGAACAATTTTTTCCCGAACGCCATCACTCTACTAAACAAATAATTCCCTCAATACTGTCAGACTTTCTACTTCTATTCTACTAGTTTTTCCTCATCATTCCTATCACCCATTTCCTCCCATGTTGACTGTATGACTGTAACTTGTTGCTTTATATCCTAAGATTTTTATTAATATTGCTTCTTCATTGGTTATTTGACCCCTATGACAATCATTGTTGTATCACATGATTCTTGACAAATGTATATTTTATTTTATGTACGCTGAGAGCATATGCACCAAGACAAATTCCTTGTGTGTCCAATCACGCTTGGCCAAAATTCTATTCTATTCTATTCTATTCTAAAAGAGTAGTCCATACGGAGTTTGTTCCTCAAGGTCAGACAGTTAACGCTGCCTACTACGTGGATGTGCTGGAAAGACTCTGAAAAAGGGTCATCAGGACGAGAAAAGACATCTCCGCTACCTGCAAATCCATCACGATAATGCGCCTTGCCACAACGCGCTACGAGTCCGTGAGTTCCTGGCCAAACACCAGGTGCCAATGCTGCCCCCCCCCCCCAATAGTCACTCCAGCAAACTTCCTTTTGTTCCCTCGGATTAAGGCAGCCCTGAAAGGAACCCATTTTTCGTCCATAGAAGAGATCCAATCAGCCCTGACAAAGACCTTGCAAGAGGTCCCTGAAGACGGCTTCCAGGGCGCATACCGGTCATGGCAGAGTCGCTGGAAAAAATGTGCAGAGACCCTAGGAAAGTACTTTGAAGAATTTTAAGTGTTTGTGCAAATCTGTTCAATAAATTACTTTTAAAAAAATAATTACATTACTTTTGGAACGCACCCTGTAATCATAACAACTAAACAATGCCGCTTGGCGGGACCCAGGGGAAGAGCCTTCTCTGTGGCGGCCCCAGCCCTCTGGAACCAACTCCCCCCAGAGATTAGAATTGCCCCCACCCTCCCTGCCTTTCGTAAGCTACTTAAAACCCACCTCTGCCGCCAGGCATGGGGGAATTGAGATACCCTTTCCCCCTAGGCCTTTACAATTTTATGCATGGTATGTCTGTATGTCTGTTTGGTTTTTATTATAATGGGTTTTAATTGTTTTTAGTATTAGATTATTATTGTACGCTGTCTTATTATTGCTGTTAGCCGCCCCAGGTCTCCGGAGAGGGGTGGCATACAAATCTAATCAATGAATGAATGAATGAATGAATGAATGAAAGAATGAATGAAAGAAAGAATGAATGAAAGAAAGAAAGAAAAAAGTGAACATGTTTAATAAAGCTCTTAAATACTTCACATATTTTGATGTTGCCATTCAGAATACTTGCCATCTTTTTTTTTACAACTGAATATAGGTATTTCTCACCTTACAACCACAAGTGAGCCCAAAATTTATGTTGCCAAGTGAGAAATTTGTTAAGTGGAGTTTGCCCCATTTTGGTTTCCCGTAGACTTTGCTTGTCAGAAGGTTGCAAAAGGGACATGACAGTAGGATACTGCAACCGTTAGAAAGTGAGTCAAGCATCCAAAGGTAAATCAGGTGACCATGATTGCAATGGTCCTAAATATAAAAAATGACCATATGTCACTTTTTTAGTGCCATTGTAAATCAAGGACTACCTGTAGTAGGGTAAATACACTGCTCAAAAAATAAAGGGAACACTTAAACAACACAATATAACTCCAAGTAAATCAAACTTCTGTGAACTCAAACTGTCCACTTAGGAAGCAACACTGACAATCAATTTCACATGCTGTTGTGCACATTCAGCTTTATACAGGACAAAGCATTCAATGAGAATATTTCATTCATTCAGATCTAGGATGTGTTATTTTAGTGTTCCCTTTATTTTTTGGAGCAGTGTATATAAAATTATGAAGCTTTCACAATTCTCTCATCTATTAAATGCACAATTATTTTTTCCTTTCAACACAAGATCTTGAAAGCAGGTAAAATTTGGAGGAAAAAAAAGCTCTAACTCAACACTCCTATTTCTGAACATGCAAAGTGGATGGAACATTTAAAGAAGATACTATTGTAGCACCTGAAAATATAATGCACAGGTTGGTACATTATGTGGCAGTTCAGATGTATTCTTATTGTGGGTGCTGGGCATACACTGGAATAGTTCACGTTGTATAATGTGCATGATTGCTTCCCTATATTTAGTGAAGAGATGTCATGTGATTAAGCAGTATGTGGTTACTCATCTATTATTACAACACTAAGCGGTAAGCACGGAAAACAATTAGTGTGCTTAAGCTTAGCAGAATCATGTCTAGAATACTGTGGTTTTCAGAAAAAGAAGGTGTTACCTGTTCTTCAGAAACTTCCGTTGGAGGCCGTACCTCCTGCACAGTTGGGTGATTATCCAAATAATTTGCATTAGGTCGGTGACGTAACGGAGGAAAGAAACGATTCCAGTTCACTATTCCACCCTACAATGAAATATTTTCACATTACTCTTAAACACAAACAATACAATTGAGTATGAATTAACTTTCAAATTAAAAATGAATAGCAAACTATAGGAACTCTTTAAAAATGAGTGATTAAAATTAATTCTGCGAACACGACCACGGAGCCAACCTTTCTAGGAACCAGTGGAAATTCCCTACACTTAGTTCATGGTTGAGTCCTTCTTTCACTGTAGATTTAGATTGGTTTCTTCAGCTCTGAAGTACAGTGGTACCTCTACCTAAGAACGCTTCTACTTACGAACTTTTCTAGATGAGAACCGGGTGTTCAAGATTTTTTTGCCTCTTCTCAAGAACCATTTCCCACTTACAAACCTGAGCCTCCGAAACTGTAACTGGAAAAGGAGAGGAAAAGCCTCCGTGGGGCCTCTCTACAAATCTCCTGGGAGGAAACAGGGCCGGAAAAGGTGGGGAGAAGCCTCCGTGGAGCCTCTCTACAAATCTCCTGGGAGGAAACAGGGCCGGAAAAGGTGGGGAGAAGCCTCCGTGGAGCCTCTCTACAAATCTCCTGGGAGGAAACAGGGCCGGAAAAGGTGGGGAGAAGCCTCCGTGGGGCCTCTCTAGGAATCTCCTGGAAGGAAACGGCCGGAAAAAGTGGGGAGAAGCCTCCGTGGAGCCTCTCTAGAAATCCCCTGGGAGGAAACAGGGCTGGAAAAGATGGGGAAAAGCCTCCGTGGGGCCTCTCCAGGAATCTCCTGGAAGGAAACAAGGCCGGAAAAAGCGGGGAGAAACCTCCGTGAAGCCTCTCTAGAAATCCCCTGGGAGGAAACAGGGCCGGAAAAGGTGGGGAGAAGCCTCCGTAGGGCCTCTCTAGGAATCTCTTGGGAGGAAACAGAGCCTTTACCTTCCCCGCGGTTTCTCCAATCGCACGCATTATTTGCTTTTACATTGATTCCTATGGGAAAAATTGCTTCTACTTACAAATCTTTCTACTTAGGAAGCTGGTCACGGAATGAATTAAGTTCGTAAGTAGGGGTACCACTGTACTGACCTATAGAATACATAAATGAGAGATCTTCAAACTTGGCAATTTTTAAGATTGGTGGTCTTCAACTCCCAGAATTCTCCAGCCAGCATAGCTGCCATAAATCATAAGCTCCTCACATCTGACCATTAAACTCTCCTTTTTCCAGAAGCATATATGGGTAGGATGGGGTGGGCAAATTTTAAGTTGCTAAATGAGACATTTGATAAGTGGGTTTTGCTCCATTTTACGACTTTTCTTATCAAAGTTGTTAAATGAATCACAGCATTTGTTGAGAAAGTAACATGGTTGTTAAGTGAACTGGGTTTCCCCCATGACTTAGCCTGCCAGAAGCTTACAAAAGGTAATCATATGACCCTGGGACACTGCAGCGGTCATACATCGGAAGTGTCTGAATTTTGATCATGTGATAATGGAGATGCTGTGATGGTTATGTGAAAAATGGTCATAGAAACATAGAAGATTGATGGCAGAAAAAGACCTCATGGTCCATCTAGTCTGCCCTTATACTATTTCCTTTATTTTATCTTAGGATGGATGTCCCAGGCATGTTTAAATTCAGTTATTGTGGATTTCTAACCACGTCTGCTGGAAGTTTGTTCCAAGCATCTGCTACTCTTTCAGTAAAATAATATTTTCTCACGTTGCTTCTGATCTTTCCCCCAACTAACCTCAGATTGTGCCCCCTTGTTCTTATGTTCACTTTCCTATTAAAAACACTTCCCTCCTGGACCTTATTTAAATCTTTAACATATTTAAAGGTTTCAATCATGTTCCCCTTTTCTCTTCTGTCCTCCAGACTATACAGATTGAGTTCATGAAGTCTTTCTTGATAAGTTTTATGCTTAAGACCTTCCACCATTTTTGTAGCCCGTCTTTGGACCCGTTCAATTTTATCAATATCTTTTTGTAGGTGAGGTCTCCAGAACTGAACACATGTCTCACTTTTTTCTGTGCTGTTCACTAAATGAACTGTGGTAAGTCGAGGATTACCTGCACTTCATATGCTTCATTTCAAGGAGATAGAAAAATATCTTTGATTGTATAATGTTCTGCTAATGGAAAATATTGGGCAATATGCATTTCACTTTTATCTCCATACCTTTCTAATTTTAACAATGTTCTACCACTTTTAACACACTTCTCTTTTTTATTGCCCACATTTAAGTAATCCATTGCAACTTAATACAATTTATTTCTGTACTTCTTACATACCCAAATGTCATCTCCAACATCCACACCCTTTTTCCTATAAAATACAGGTAGCTTGGTCTTTTATACATTAACTTTCAGATCCGTATTACTCACTGCACTGTACCACGTAATATTCATTGTAAATTAGCCAACGAGGCACGTACAAAATGTACTTTCATACCAACCGTACACTACATTTTTTTATTTTAAGATAAGCATTATGGATAAATGTTTAAGGAATGTTTACTTCCTGCTTAGCAGTACAACATCAACTAAACTGTTCATTCATTCTAATGAATATTTACTTGCATCTACACCAGTGGTTCTCAACCTGGGGGTCGGGACCACTTTGGTGGTCGATTGACTATTTCATGGGGGTCACCTGAGACCCTGGGAAAAGACAAATTTCCCCTGGTATTAGGAACTAAAGCTTCTATCTTGGAACTTATTTTTACAAACCGACCAATCAGGCATTTACAGTGGGGGCATCCCTCCGATCTTCCTGCCAATCAGCTCAAAGCTCTGTTGAGAGAATTGGCGCTAGACTTACGGTTGGGGGTCACCACAACACGAGGAACTGTATTAAGGGGTCGCGGCCTTAGAAAGGTTGAGAACCACTGATCTACAGTATTCTTCTCATTCAGCAGACAATTAATGTTTCCTTTAAAAAGTTCATAATTAAACCCTATTGCAGAATCATATGCTTTCTCTGAATTAAAAATTATGGTATAACAGTTGAAATGGCATAATGGTATAAAGAGTTTTTCTTATAAATAAATGTTATAATAATAAGAATTTTTGGAAGGGCCACTGTTAGTTTAAAATTTGAGAATATCCCATCACTAGGTAGAGGTTGAATGAAGGAGTAAGACGGTAGGAGGAGGAGATAGAGAAAGGGAGGGGAGTGCAAGAAAAAAAAAGAGGGACAGACTGATGATTGTTGATGTAAGGCAGTGTTTCTCAATTATTTTCTTTTATTCCCTCCCTAGGAAGAAGTAAACATTTTGCGCCCTCCCCCAACTCTCCGCCAGGACAATTGTTTGCAATATTCAGCATGTTTTCACTGAAAAAACTCAAGTGGTTTATCAGCGTGATTGGGATGTAATGTGTTTAAGTGTTGCCTTAAATTTATTTGGCTTTATGCTGTCCTCTGCCAACATTTTTAGACACAGCAAACATACCGGTCTTTCCTTGTCCCCCACCATAGTTACAGTGAAACCAAGCGCTACATACGCTTCATCGTATTTCCTTATCTTAGCTTTCGGGAGACATACATTTGTCTCATTATCTCATTATATGAGCCGGGGTGGCGCAGCAGGTAGAGTGCTGTACTGCAGGCCACTTAAGCTGACTGTAGATCTGTAGGTCAGCGGTTCAAATCTCGTCACCGGCTCAAGGTTGACTCAGCCTTCCATCCTTGCGAGGTGGGTAAAATGAGGACCCGAATTGTGGGGGCAATAGGCTGGCTCTGTTAAAAAGTGCTATTGCTAACATGTTGTAAGCCGCCCTGGGTCTAAGGAGAAGGGCGGCATAAAAACCGAATGAATAGATAGATAGATAGATAGATAGATAGATAGATAGATAGATAGATAGATAGATAGATAAGATAGATAGATAGATAGATAGATAGATAGATAGATAGATGATAGATAGATAGATAGATGATGATAGATAGATGATGATAGATAGATAGATAGATGATAGATAGATAGATGATAGATAGATAGATAGATGATAGATAGATGATAGATAGATAGATAGATAGATGATAGATAGATAGATGATAGATAGATAGATAGATAGATAGATAGATGATAGATAGATGATAGATAGATAGATAGATAGATAAATAGACAGACAGACAGACAGACAGACAAATAAATAAATCTCTGTCTCTCTTCTCCTTTCTTTTCATCCCTGTGAAATATTTTTCCATGGTGTCTCTTAAGGTTTGTTATATACACTTTATATCTCCCATACTGGATGTATGCTTTTGTTTGGTGCAAAAATCCTCTACTCCCTGCGGCAAAAAAAAGCACATTCCCTGGGGTCAGTGCCCCCCCTGGCATTGCTCCATGCCCCCCGGGGGGCCCACCCCACAATGTGAGCAACACTGAAAGGACAGAATGAGATATGGATTTTTGAACAATTGATAAAAATGTATGTTATTTTTAATATTTTAAGGTATATACATATTAACTTGTATGTGATGTACTGTAGAGGAGAAAAATAAAACCAATTGAAAAAATTGACTGGTCAATGGTGGATAGTTCCAATGTACTATTGATCTTTGCACAAAGCTTCTGAAGTTTCTATTCACTTGTTATTTCTTTAAAAAAAACAATTAATTGAAATTTCAAGCTTCAAAATATATATACTGTATACATATTCAAAATTTTCATTCCTGTGACATCGACCTAAAATCAATTATAGAAACATAGAAGATTGATGGCAGAAAAAGACCTCATGGTCCATCTAGTCTGCCCTTATACTATTTCTTATATTTTATCTTAGGATGGATATATGTTTATCCCAGGCATGTTTAAATTCAGTTACTGTGGATTTACCAACCACGTCTGCTGGAAGTTTGTTTCAAGCATCTACTACTCTGTCAGTAAAATAATATTTTCTCACGTTACTTCTAATCTTTCCTCCAACTAACATCAGATTGTGCCCCCTTGTTCTTGTGTTCACTTTCCTATTAAAAATACTTCTCTCCTGAACCTTATTTAACCCTTTAACATATTTAAATATTTCGATTCCTTAATAGGAAAGTGAACACAAGAACAAGGGGACACAATCTGAAGTTAGTTGGGGGAAAGATCAAAAGCAACATGATAAAATTTTATTTTATTGAAAGAGTAGTAGATCCTTGGAACAAACTTCCAGCAGGCGTGGTAGATAAATCCACAGTAACTGAATTTAAACATGCCTGGGATAAACATATATCCATCCTAAGATAAAATACAGAAAATAGTATAAGGGCAGACTAGATGGACCATGAGGTCTTTTTCTGCCGTCAGACTTCTATGTTTCTATGTTTCTATTATCATGTCCCCCCTTTCCCTTCTGTCCTCCAGACTATATAGATTGAGTTCATTAAGTCTTTCCTGATACGTTTTATGCTTAAGACCTTCCACCATTCTGTAGCCCGTCTTTGGACCCGTTCAATTTTATCAATATCTTTTTGTAGGTGAGATCTCCAGAACTGAACACAGTACTGTATTCCAAATGTGGTCTCACCAGCGCTCTATACAGCGGGATCACAATCTCCCTCTTCCTGCTTGTTATACCTCTAGCTATGCAGCCAATACATGTATATTATTCCATTGCATTATCATTTTATATGACATTTACATTTACAGTCATTTGGATATTTACTTGTTCTTTCTAATTTCTCACCAATTGTAAATTCTCCCCCATATGATATAGCATTCTCTTTCTTCACGGTTTTGAAACTCTAACATCAGTTTAGTCGTTTCTGCATAATCCATTATTTTTCTTTTATTATCATGTTCTCCATAGGGGAATTTTCAGCTTCCCATATTTGTTATTTCTAGGCACTTCATTATCCAGTCGTGTTGTAGGGAATTGAATGCCTTCCTGTTTTTGTTGTTACTGTTGTTATCATCATCATCATCATTTGGGATAGTTATATTTGTAGGAGATTGCAATGCTAATGCAGAGTAGTAGTTTGTCTGCCAATTTATTAGCCCTATTGTGGTACATGCATGCTTTCCAAAGTGTGCCACAGGAGGGCAAACTAGCTTTGCACCAGGAAGAAAGATGAGTTCTTCCTGCAGCAGCATCTAGAAACATAGAAACATAGAAGTCTGACGGCAGAAAAAGACCCCATGGTCCATCTAGTCTGCCCTTATACTATTTTCTGTATTTTATCTTAGGATGGATATATGTTTATCCCAGGCATGTTTAAATTCAGTTACTGTGGATTTATCTACCACGTCTGCTGGAAGTTTGTTCCAAGGATCTACTACTCTTTCAGTAAAATAATATTTTCTCATGTTGCTTTTGATCTTTCCCCCAACTAACCTCAGATTGTGTCCCCTTGTTCTTGTGTTCACTTTCCTATTAAAAACACTTCCCTCCTGGACCTTATTTAACCCTTTAATATATTTAAATGTTTCGATCATGTCCCCCCTTTTCCTTCTGTCCTCCAGACTATACAGATTGAGTTCATGAAGTCTTTCCTGATACGTTTTATGCTTAAGACCTTCCACCATTCTTGTAGCCCGTCTTTGGACCCGTTCAATTTTGTCAATATCTTTTTGTAGGTGAGGTCTCCAGAACTGAACACAGTATTCAAATGTGGTCTCACCAGCATTCTATATAGCGGGATCATAATCTCCCTCTTCCTGCTTGTTATACCTCTAGCTATGCAGCCAATCATCCTACTTGCTTTCCCTACTGCCTGACTGCACTGTTCACCCATTTTGAGACTGTCAGAAATCACTATGCCTAAATCCTTTTCTTTTGAAGTATTTGCTAACACAGAACTGCCAATACAGTAGTCAGATTGAGGATTCCTTTTCCCCAAGTGCATTATTTTACATTTGGAAACATTAAACTGCAGTTTCCATTGCTTTGACCATTTATCTAGTAAAGCTAAATCATTTACCATATTGCCGACGCCTCCAGGAATATCAACCCTATTGCACACTTTAGAGTCATCGGCAAATAGGCAAACCTTCCCTACCAAACCTTCCCCTATGTCACTCACAAACATATTAAAAAGAATAAGACCCAGAACAGACCCTTGTGGCACACCTAAGATCCCCACTGTCCATCAGAGCAGCCTCACATATGAGCATCGCTACCGTGATGCTTCAGAATCGGCAAGAATCTAACTGCCCACATGGAACATCAGCTCATCTCCTTACCAAAGAGTTCTACTTGTATGCAACATGCTTTTCAACTGATAGATAGGTAGAAGCTGAAGCAAGTGACGGTTTTCACCCTGCTACACAGTGCTAGGGCTTGAACCGCTGGATCAAGGACCATCTCCAGGATCTTTAAGCCACTGAGCCACCACTCCTCGTAGGGAAAGTGAGTGAGTTGTATTACAAATGGCTTGGAATGATGGCTCGTGTTAAAACGAAAAAGGCCACAAGAGAAGCAACAGTTGCACAAAATACTTCCATCAATATACAGTATTTAACCAACTTTTGGAAGCAGCCAACTAGATGCTTGCAAGCTATTGAAAAAAAAAACATATAAGATGATCAGACAGCACTCGTTCATACATAGCTTCATAAATTGAAGGTGTTCTTTTCTGAAACTACTCAGAAGAGGTAGCCAACCTAATCTCCAAGGCACTTGAAGGCAGGACAAGAAGCAAGGGGTGGAAACTAAACAAGGAGAGAAGCAACCTATTGGACCGGGGGTCACTGCTCACAGTCACTCATGCCCTCATCACCTCGAGGCTCGACTACTGTAATGCTCTCTACATGGGGCTACCTTTGAAAAGTGTTCGGAAACTTCAGATCGTGCAGAATGCAGCTGCGAGAGCAATCATGGGCCTTCCCAAATATGCCCATGTTACACCAACACTCCGCAGTCTGCATTGGTTGCTGATCAGTTTCCAGTCACAATTCAAAGTGTTGGTTATGACCT
The DNA here is from genome assembly GCF_031021105.1 of Erythrolamprus reginae. NCBI lineage: Eukaryota > Metazoa > Chordata > Lepidosauria > Squamata > Dipsadidae > Erythrolamprus > Erythrolamprus reginae. Next base: position 111,295,718 of record NC_091953.1, on the reverse strand, counting down.
ATAAAGCCCTTCATGGCACCGGACCAGATTATCTCAGGGACCGCCTTCTGCTGCACGAATCCCAGCAACCAGTTAGGTCCCACAGAGTGGGTCTTCTCCGGGTCCCGTCAACTAAACAATGTCGCTTGGCAGGACCCAGGGGAAGAGCCTTCTCTGTGGCGGCCCCGGCCCTCTGGAACCAACTCCCCCCAGAGATTAGAATTGCCCCCACCCTCCTTGCCTTTCATAAGCTTCTTAAAACCTACCTCTGCCACCAGGCATGGGGGAACTGAGAGTCTCTTTCCCCCTAGGCCTTTACAATTTTATGCATGGTATGTCTGTATGTCTGTTTGGTTTTATAATAAGGGTTTTTAACTGTTTTAATATTGGATTGTTATATGCTGTTTTTATTACTGTTGTTAGCTGCCCCAAGTCTACGGAGAGGGGCAGCATACAAATCCAATAAATAAATAAATAAGTAAATAAGTAAGTAAGCAAGTAAGTAAGTAAACAAACAAACAAACAAACAAACCTAGAACTAAGAAGAAATTTCTTGACAGAACAATTAATCACTGGAACAACTTGCCCCCAGACATTGTGAATACTCCAACACCTGAGGTTTTAAAGAAGATATTAGGTCCCTTCCAACTCTGTTATGCTGTTTTCTGTTATTATATGTAATACCTGGAAATAGATACATCTTCTTTTATGAGTTGTACTTTATGTCATGCCTTCCTACTGTAAGCTTCATGATCCCACCACTTCAGTATATTCCTGTAGCTTATGCAATTACTGTACTTGGTTACCGGGAGATAATGTATGACCAGATTTGTCCTGACCTGCATTCTTTGGGTATATGCAGGTGTTCATATATGGGTATTCTGCTGCACGAATGCCAGGGACCAGTTAGGTCTCACAGAGTGGGCCTTCTCCGGGTCCTGTTGACTAAACAATGTCGTTTGGCGGGACCTAGGGGAAGAGCCTTTTCTGTGGCGGCTCCGGCCCTTTGGAACCAACTCCCCCCAGAGATTAGAATTTCCCCCACCCTCCTCGCCTTTCGTAAACTTCTTAAAACCCACCTCTGCCGTCAGGCATGGGGGAACTGAGATATTCTTTCCCCCTAGGTCGTTACAATTTACGCATGGTATGTCTGTCTGTATGTTTGGTTTTTATAATAAGGGTTTTTTTAGTTATTTTACTATTGAATTGGATTGTTACATGCTGTTTTTATCATTGTTGTTAGCCGCCCCGAGTCTACAGAGAGGGGCGGCATACAAATCCAATGAATGAATGAATGAATGAATGAATGAATGAATAATAAACAAACAAACAAACAAACAATAAATAATAAATAAATAAATTATAGTTAGCATTGATACATTATTGTTAATATGAACCTTATGTGATTCAAATTCTCTCTTTGAATCACTTACATAAAACCGTGTTGGGATATGTGTGTATTTGCCCCCTTATTATTTTTACAAATAAAACAAGATGGTGAACATACCCAACCCCGCTCTCTCCACCTACCCACCCTTTCATACACATACACGCATATGCACACTCGCGCAGGCACACATAAACACACACATGGTGATCAAATAATTTCTGAAGTTTAAGTGCATCCATAAATTTTGAGTACATACAATCCTCAATATTTTTAACTGATCTGGCATTGATTATAGCAGTGTTTCCCAACCTTGGCAACTTATTTATTTATTAGATTTGTAAGCTGCCCCTCTCCGAAGACTCGGGGCAGCTAACAATAATAAAAAAGACAATGTAGACAAATCTAATATTAAAAATAATCTAAAAAACCCCAATTTAAAAAACCAATCATACAAACAAGCATACAAATGCTGGCTGGGGAATTCTGGGAGTTGAAGTCCAGATATCTTCAAACTGCCAAGGTTGGGAAACACTGGATTATAGCCTCTTATGTACTATCATCAAAGGACAGACAGATTGCAGTTTTTAAAGTAGAGTGTCCAATCTTGGCATTTTTAAGACTTGTGGACTTCAATTCCACAAGTCTTCCCTAACCAGCCAGTTTGGGGGATTGTGGGTATTGAAGTCCACAAGTCTTTTAATGTTGCCAAGGTTGGAAACCTCACTATAAAGTAAACCTACATGGAGCAGATGTTCAAATTAATCAGATCTTAGAAATCAGACAATATCAACCAGATGAAAATTCTGCCAGTAAAATATACGATAATTGAAGTGCCACAACATGAGAAACAGATCTTGTAATTGTTTCTACATCTCAGGCTAGATATATATCTTGCAAAATATCTTTCTCGGTCAATTGGCTGAAAAGGCTACAGCTTATGTTATGTAATCATTGTTACTAAGCAGCAAAAACATTAAAAACAAACCTGTTTTTTATTGAACAGAAAGTTCAAATCTTCTATGCTAAACTGACAGAATGATTTACTTCTACTGCTGCTTAGCCTTCTCTACTTTATTGGAATAATATTTATTTATTTTATTTTATTTATTTATTTATTTATTTTGTCCAATCCACAATACATATTGAAGAGGATAGATATGAGGTATTATATATAAAGAAAAGATATAAAAGTAGAGGAGAAGATATATGAAAGGAAAGGATATATGAGATAAGGAGAGACAATTGGGCAGGGGACGAAAGGCACACTAGTGCACTTATGTACGCCCCTTACTGACCTCTTAGGAACCTGGAGAGGTCAATCGTGGATAGTCTAAGGGAGAAATGTTGGGGGTTAGGGGTTGACACTACTGAGTCCGGTAATGAGTTCCACGCTTCGACAACTCGATTGCTAAAGTCATATTTTTTACAGTCAAGCTTGGAGCGATTAATATTAAGTTTGAATTTGTTGCGTGCTCTTGTGTTGTTGCGGTTGAAGCTGAAGTAGTCATTGACAGGCAGGACGTTGCAACATATGATCTTGGGGCAATACTTAGATCGTGTTTTAGGCGTCGTAGTTCTAAGCTTTCAAGACCAAGGATTAATAGTCTGCTTACGTAGGGCATTCTGTTTCGAGTGGAGGAGTGAAGGGCTCTTCTGGTGATTAATACTTCTATCTCACCTTATCTAATCTCCATATTAATGTTGCTTAAATATGTTTGGCAAGGAAAAAGTGCTGTATACAATATTTTTCTTAACTAGCTGAATGTTCTGTTACAAAACTATGTGATCGGGCTTGATAAATCAATACTGTAGTTTGAAAATTAATTAGTGGTTACAATTAGCTCGCCCCTTCCTCTCCCTCAGCCTTGCCCCACCGAATCCTCCCCTATCCTATCCCCTTCTCTACCTTAGTCTTGCCCTACGGTATCTTCAGCTTTCAAGTTGGCACTCCTATGCTATCCCTTTCTCTCCAGAGTTACTTTTAAGTTGGGGGGGGGGGGAGTAGAACGTCTAACTAATTAGCATTAGAGCATGATAATAATAATAATGCCCATGTTGTTTTGCCGTTTGATTGATTGACTGTGTGCCTGTTTTTTATATATATTGGGATTGTTTTATGAATTTTTTAATTTAAAATTGTAATTAGATTGGTGGGAATTGGATTTGTTACTATGTACTGTTTTTATTATTGTTGTGAGCCGCCCCGAGTTTGCGGAGAGGGGCGGCATATAAATCCAATAAATCTAATCGAATATAATAATAATAATAATAATAATAATAATAATAATAATAATAATATGAGAAATACTAATGATTTGATGGTCATTTTGAAAAACCCTTTCTTAGCTAGCACTTAGAAACCAAGAGGAACGTATGTGCCAAATTTCAAGTTTGTAGGTTTATAGTTCTGGAGATCTCATGATTCTGCATGAGTGTTTTTCGCTTTTATATATATAGATTCATGAAATATCTTGGGAAACAGTCTCCAAAATGTTAATTCTTTTTACCACAATATAGTCACTGAATATCTTCCCAATTATTTAAGATATTCTAAAAAGATTATCAATGTTTGTGTTTACTCTCAGAATAGAATAGAATAGAATAGAATAGAATACAGAGTCGGGATGGCACAGCAGGTAGAGTGCTGTACTGCAGGCCACTGAAGCTGACTGTAGATCTGCAGGTCAGCGGTTCAAATCTCATCACTGGTTCAAGGTTGCCTTAGCCTTCCATCCTTCTGAGGTGGGTAAAATGAGGACCCGGATTGTGGGGGCAATAGGTTGGCTCTGTTAAAAAGTGCTATTGCTAACATGTTGCAAGCCGCCCTGAGTCTAAGGAGAAGGGTGGCATAAAAATTGAATGAATGAATGAATGAATGAATGAATGAATAAATAAATAAATAAATAGCATAGCATAGCATAGCATAAGATCATAAGAAAAGCCATGCTGAATCAGGCCAAAGCCCATCGAGTCCAGCATTCTGTGTCACACAGTGGCCCACCAATTGTCCTTGGGGATCTTGAGCCGAAAGAGAAGGCAAGACCCTCCCTTTCCCCTGACCCCCAACAAATGGTACTCAAGGGAATCCTGCCTGCCTCAACCAACATAGAGGCGGCGCATGGACATCCGTTTCAATAACCACCGATACACTTGGCATCCATGAATCTGTCTAATCCTGCCTTGAAGCTATCAAGGCTGACAGCTGTCACAACCTCTTCTGGAAGTGAATTCCATAAACCAAAGACCCTCTGGGTGAAGAAATATTTCCTTTTATTTGTCCTCGCTTTCTTACCTGTGAGCTTTAGGGAGTGCCCCCTTGTCCTAGTATTGTGTGATAGAGAAAATAATTTTTCTCTATCCACCTTTTCTATCCCATGCATGATAGCATAGCATAGAATAGCACAGAATTCTTTGTTGGCCAAATGTGATTGGCACACAAGGAATTTTTCTTTGGTGCTTATATCTTACTCTTACTCTAAACTCACTCAACAGAAGACACCAGAATATAAACTGACAGAAAACAGCATTCTTTACTAGCACAGAAGATGTTACCTAGTTAGGATAATGAAACATTTGCAAGAAAACAAGCAAGTTCAGACAACACCAAGTACCCCTCATTTCAACCTTGAGCTCCAAATATTTTCCTTTATTGGTTCGTCTAAACTACTTTTATCACTAAATTTTCACTCTTGTTTTTAAACATTCTTTTATATGAATACAGAATTCATTTACATTTAAATTTAAAGTATTTTATTTGTTTTTGAGTGTTTGGGGGGGTGGGTTGCAATTCATTTATTTACTGTTTTATTTTACTTTATTGTTCCTTTGAATTCAGTCCTTTTGTCATGATGATTAGATAATTATATTTCAGTCCATGACCAGCTTATCAGTCTGCAATAGAATTTTATCCTACTTTGGGCAAACAATCATCATAATAAACAAATATACAGTGTTCCCTCGATTTTCGCGGGGGATGCGTTCCGAGACCGCCCGCGAAAGTCGAATTTCCGTGAAGTAGAGATGCGGAAGTAAATACACTATTTTTGGCTATGAACAGTGTCACAAGCCATCCCTTAACACTTTAAACCTCTAAATTACCATTTCCCATTCCTTTAACAACCATTTAGATTATTACTCACCATGTTTATTTATTAAAGTTTATTTAAAAAATGTTTTTTAAAGGCAGACAAAAGTTTGGCAATGACATATGACGTCATCGGGCGAGAAAAACAGTGGTATAGGGGGGAAAACTGTGAAGTATTTTTTAATTAATATTTTTGAAAAACCATGGTATAGACGATTCGCGAAGTTCGACCCCGCGAAAATCAAGAGAACACTGTATAGTATTGGCAGAGCTAAGAGAAGCAAGCCTGTGAAGAACCATTACTGAAGGTTTTGTCACTTCAAGTTAGCATTTTTGTCTGAAATGAGATCCAATTTTTCATTTTTATACTCCAGGTGAAGAAGAGCTACAGAGCTCCTCAACCCCTAAAGGGTTATATTTTTCCTGAATGGATAGTTTTCTAAAACTAGATCTAACTACAGGAAATTTAGAAGACACAAGTTAAATAATTAAACCTTCATTTTATAAAACAACAGGATAACGTTTATGGAAAAATAAGCTCCTATTTTTGGAAGACCTAGGTACCTGTCTTCTATCTAAAGGTCAGATAACAGGAATTCATGGTTAGTTAGTTTCCGCTTCCTTCTAGCTTTGCACAGGCCATCCGTCTTTTCAGGATGTAACAGAGCAAAAGTACCAGGGGGTGAGCTTCCTAGAATTCTTTAAATTATTGTTGCCTATTTTGTTACCATTTGTAAAGGGTATGTTTGTCTTGCATGTAAAGGTTGGGAAAGTATCTTTACCTTGTATGGGTCATCCTAGAAATAAAACTTTAAAATCTGCCATGTTGCCGGACTACTATGATAATAATCTCTGACAACCTTCAATCAATCTCAAAATAATAAATATTTATTGATACCAGTGCACAGCCCTGTAAGAAATCATAAAGGATACCATAAATATTTAAATTTTTACTCCTCTCTTCAAGCAAACCTCAATATTTATTTATTTATTTATTCATTCATTCATTCATTTGATTTTTATGCTGCCCTTCTCCTTAGACTCAGGGCGGCTTACAACATGTTAGCAATAGCACTTTTTTTAATAGAGCTAGGCTATTGCCCCCACAATCCGGGTCCTCATTTTACCCACCTCGGAAGGATGGAAGGCTGAGTCAACCTTGAGCCGGTGATGAGATTTGAACCGCTGACCTTCAGATCTACAAGTCAGCTTCAGTGGCCTGCAGTACAGCACTCTACCTGCTGCGCCACCCCGGCTATTATTCTGAACTTATCTAGTCAACGGAAGATATAAAATAACTGGCCAAAATAAACGAAGAGATAAAAGCTATTGAACAATTGTGCGTCAGGCCTGTGGTTGTAGAAAACTTTGTTGAGGTAGAAGCTTTGTAGTTATTGCTGCTATCACCTATCTTCAGGGTGGTCACTTCACTTTGCTCGAACCATAGCAAAATATAAGGCAATGGCTTTGCAAAACGTTTTCTAATGATAAACAATTAGTACAGACATAACGTATTAAGCTTAAACATACAGTCCAAGTTTTACTCTTACGCAATATTACTAATTATTGCTTTATTTATTTATTTATTTATTTATTTATTCATTCATTCATTCATTCATTCATTCATTTATTGGATTTGTATGCCGCCCCTCTCCGTAGACTCGGGGCGGCTAACAACAGTAACAAAAAACAGCATGTAAATCCAATACTAAAACAACTAAAAACCCTTGTTGTAAAACCAACATCCATACCATGAATTGTAAAGGCCTAGGGGGAAAGAATATCTCAGTTCCCCCATGCCTGATGGCAGAGTTGGGTTTTAAGGAGCTTACGAAAGGCAAGGAGGGTGGGGGCAATTCTAATCTCCGGGGGGAGTCGGTTCCAGAGGGCCGGGGCCGCCACAGAGAAGGCTTTTCCCCTGGGCCCTGCCAAACGACATTGTTTTGTTGACGGAACCTGGAGGAGGCCCACTCTAATTTATCCTTTTAAAGAAACTTTTTTAAAAAATAGATTCCTCCTCTATCTGAATTCATCTTGGATTTCTTCTTCATTATCTCTGAAGGTTGGGTGGGGGGGAGTTAATCTGGAGCCTGCTGAAAGATGGAATAATCCCCATTTCTCTTTGCACACTTGGTTCTTGTGTTTCTTGTTTAAAGTTTTCTATCAAAAAGGGCAGGGCTTGGGGCAACAGGTGACCTTCAACCATGGCTCTGTTAGAAAGATCTTTGAAACAGAAGAGTGTGTGAATATCCTCCTTGGAAGTACCGTAAGATGCACCTTATTTTGGGCGGAGGAAAATAGAGATGGAGGGAATTCTGCCTACTAGGTATTCATCTGGCTAGTCCTTAGCCTGGTCAGCTTCAGCACATTAGTTTGCTTGCTGGATATATGGAAAGAGGTCCTTGCTCTTTACATATCATAATGCCACTGAATCACACTTGGCCAATAAAGAATTCTATTCTATTCTATTCTATTTTATTCTATAGAAGATATTAAGGAGAGGAATGGGTTAAATACTGTAGTGATGTATTTGGCACGCCAGAGGGTCAGTAGGGTGGAGTTTCAACGTTGCGAAGAGAAAAATGGAGGTTTTTCTTGCCGCTCCCAAGTAAGCAAAAGTATTCTGTCTTGATTAACAGTCAGGGCTGCTGTTTTAGAAATCATGCTGTTAGGAAAATAAATCTTGTTAAGTGGAGAAGGAGAAGGAATGTGAGAAATGCAGTTAAGGGAGATAACGGACCAACAGATAAGTGCCTGTATGAAATGTGTTTGAATTCCAGAAGAGCAAAGAAATAAATGGAGTTTCTTTATTCATGAAATAATGCATTTAATAAGAGTTATTTGTAATTGCTAAATTTCTACCAGAAACCAGAACAGGTAGGTAACAATTTGTTGTACAAATAACATGCTTTTAAGAATTCCTCAGAAGAATACCCTTGCAATTTGTCAGAGACGACACAGTAAGATCCAACTGAGTCCAATTATTTATTTCTTACATCTAATAGACCAGTGTTTCCCAACCTTGGCAACTTGAAGATATCTGGACTTCAACTCCCAGAATTCCCCAGCCAGCATTCACTGGCTGGGGAATTCTGGGAGTTGAAGTCCAAATATCTTCAAGTTGCCAAGGTTGGGAAACACTGTAATAGACTTTACCAGATTAAAGTTATAACCTAACCTAATAGATATATCCTGGTTGATTCTAGGGTGTGACTAGAACCCTTTCTTGCGTCCCACATCCCATTCAAAATTGCAGTCTCTTGTTTTGGGCCTCTCCCTGGAACACGCTGCCTCCTTTCTGAGATATTGGATGCTACTTTATCTCCCCTCCGTTCAGCTGTCCATTCCATCACACAGCTTCAACCCATTAATAGATGAAAGAGTTTTGATGAGGGCAAGGATTAATATTTATTATTGAATATTCTGCTTATTTATTTATTTATTTATTTATTTATTTTATTTATTTTGTCCAATACATAATACACATTGAAGACAAAGATATGTAATAATATAAGTAAAGAAAAGAATAGAAAAAACGATATAAAAATATAGGTGAACATATTTGAAAGGAAGAAAAGATAAATGAGATAAGAAGAGACAATTGGACAGGGGACGGAAGGCACACTGGTGCACTTATGCACGCCCCTTACTGACCTCTAAGAAACCTGGAGAGGTCAATCGTGGATAGTCTAAGGGGAAAATGTTGGGGGTTAGGGGTTGACACTACTGAGTCAGATAATGAGTTCCACGCTTCGACAACTTGGTTGCTGAAGTCATATTTTTTACAGTCAAGTTTGGAGCGGTTAATATTAAGTTTGAATCTGTTGCGTGCTCTTGTGCGGTTGCGATTGAAGCTGAAGTAGTCATTGACAGGTAGAACGTTGCAGCATATGATCTTGTGGGCAATACTGAGATCGTGTTTTAGGCGACGTAGTTCTAAGCTTTCTAGACCTAGGATGGATAGTCTGCTTTCGTAGGGTATTCTGTTTCGAGTGGTAGAGTGAAGAAGCTTATTATTGAACATTCTGTCATGATAGCTTCCAGTGAAATTTCACATCATTTAAGAACCAAGCTGTCCTGAATAATAAGGATCTATTACATTGAACTTGCTTTGATCCCTGGTAGTTTGAGGAAGCTGGAGAATAAAAGGAAACATGTACCACCACCCCCTTGGCCCCTAAGCTACTACTATGTTGTTTCAAGAGTTGTACACAAGAAACCTAGACAGGAAAAGAAGCAACATCCTGTTTTCTTGCGTTGCAGAGTCTCCAATGTTGGATTCTGCTTCAATTATGTTAACCACACTATATGCCTATAATCTCACATACTGGTAAAGCTATTTTCTAAATTGCAAGTCATTAAGGGCCATCTCTAAGTTTCTAGCTATTGGATGGGAAAGCATTTTTCCCTCTGTAACAACACCTTATTAATCCGCAGTCTCTTCTATGTCTTCCATATGAAATTGGCTATTATCTCTAAGAAGTGACAAAACCTCAAACTGATAAAAGTCCTTGGCAAATTCAAATAGTTTTCATGCACTCTCCACCGATGAAAACAACCATTTCGAAATGATTAGCGTAAACTGGTCTCTATAAAGAAGTTTAAATAGCTGAGAAAGAAATAATAATAATAATAATAATAATAATAATAATTATTATTATTATTATTATTATTATTATTATTATTATTTATTGGATTTGTATGCCGCCCTTCTCCGTAGACTCTGGGCGGCTAACAACAATGATAAAAACAGCATGTGACAATCCAATAATAAAACAGCTAAAAACCCTTATTTATAAAAACCAAACATACACACAAACATACCATGCATAACTTGTAATGGCCTAGGGGGAAGGAATATCTCAACTCCCCCATTCCTGGCGGTATAAATGAGTCTTGAGTAGTTTACGAAAGACAGGGAGGGTGGGGGCAATTCTAATCTCTGGGGGGAGTTGGTTCCAGAGGGCCGGGGCCGCCACAGAGAAGGCTCTTCCCCTGGGGCCCGCCAAACGACATTGTTTAGTCGACGGGACCCGGAGAAGGCCAACTCTGTGGGACCTTATCGGTCCGTGGATTCATGCGGTAGCAGGCGGTTTCGGAGGTAATCTGGTCCAATGCCATGAAGGGCTTTAAAGGTCATGACCAACACTTTGAATTGTGACTGGAAACTGATCGGCAGCCAATGCAAGCCACGGAGTGTTGAAGAAGCATGGGCGAATCTTGGAAGCCCCACGATGGCTCTTGCGGCTGCGTTCTGCACGATCTGAAGTTTCCGAACACTTTTCAAAGGTAGCCCCAGGTAGAGAGCGTTGCAGTAGTCGAACCTCGAGGTGATGCGGGCATGAGTGACTGTGAGCAGTGACACCTGGTCCAAATAGGGCCGCAACTGGTGCACCAGGCGAACCTGGGCAAACGCCCTCCTCGCCACAGCCGAAAGATGATGTTCCAATGTCAGATGTGGATCGAGGAGGACGCCCAAGTTGCGAACCCTCTCTGAGGGGGGTCAACATTTCCCCCCCCCAGGGTAATGGACGGACAGATAGAACTGTCCTTGGGAGGCAAGACCCACAGCTACTCCATCTTGTCTGGGTTGAGTTTGAGTTTGTTGACACCCATCCAGGCCCCAACAACCTCCAGGCACCGGCACATCACTTCCACTGCTTCGCTGACTGGACATGGGGTGGAGATGTATAGCTGGGTATCATCTGATGCTAAAACAACATGACAATAAACATCAAATCTTTATGACACTTTAAATACTTAGACAAACTCAACTCTTTTGATCCTAGCAGACAACCATCCTTATAACAACCTTCCAGAAAGGAGTTTGAGACATCAGCACGCATGACATATTTAAGGGGAAAATAGGATTGATGATAAGGAGGAGATAAGTGCAAAGGGTTGGCAATGTAAAAATTTAATACCCCTTCTGAACTGGATCCAAAAAATAGCAGAATCCTACCACTATTTCATAAATATACTTTTAACTTAAATACGCCTTCTATATTTCTACGCCAGTCAAGACATTCAGTGATGAGAAGCATCTTGGGCAACTGGAATGAATGAAAGAAGAAGAAGGGAGTCTTGAAAATGAATTTGTAAGGAGAAGTAAGAAACTATTTCATCACTTTAAAGCTGGATTGCAAAACCCATTGCCACGTCAAAGTTTTTCTGAGGTTAATGTAGACCAGACCACTAAAATTAAGTTCTTCTAAATCAGGAAGACCGGAATCCCATGAACAATTCTATATTTTTTAAAAGCTTCCTTTTGTTTCAGCTAATGATCACATTGAAATCCTCTTATCCCCATCCAATCTCCCCATGGCACATGAAATTAACACGATTAAGAGTAAAGTCATCCAAAGATATTTTTTAAGGGTGGGGGCAATGGCACTTAAGAGTTAGTCATAGGCAGGAAGTCTGTAATTCTACCAAGCTTCTGCAAACTTTTGTCCTCTGAGTTCAAATCACATTTTATGTCTTCTGATTTAGCACAACTTTAATGTCCTATCCGTACCCTATGCCAGTGTTTTTTCAACCAGTGTGCCGCGACACACTAGTGTGCCGCGAGACATGGTCAGGTGTGCCGCGAAGCTCAGAGAGAGAAAGAAAACAAGAGAGAGAGAAAGAAAGAAAGAGAAAGAAAAAGAAAGAAAGAGAGGGAGAGCAAGAAAGAAAGAGAGAAAGAAAGCAAGAGAGAGAGAGAAAGAGAGAGAAAGAGAAAGAGAGAGAGAGAGAGAAAGAAAGCAAGAGAGAGAGAAAGAAAACAAGAGAGAAAGAAAGAGAAAGAGAAAGAAAGAAAGAGAGGGAGAGAAAGAAAGAAAGAGAGAGAGAGAGAAAGAGAGAGAGAAAGAAAGAAAGCAAGAGAGAGAGAAAGAAAACAAGAGAGAAAGAAAGAGAGAGAGAAAGAAAGAGAGAGAGAAAGAAAGAGAGAGAGAAAGAAAATGAGAGAGAAAGAAAGAGAGAGAGAAAGAAAGAGAAAGAAAGAAAGAGAGGGAGAGAAAGAAAGAAAGAGAGAAAGAAAGCAAGAGAGAGAGAGAGAGAAAGAAAGAGAGAGAAAGAGAGAGAGAGAAAACAAGAGAGAGAGAAAGAAAACAAGAGAGAAAGAAAGAGAGAGAGAAAGAAAGAAAGAGAAAGAAAGAGAGGGAGAAAAAGAAAGAAAGAGAGAAAGAAAGAGAGAGAGAGAGAGAAAGAAAGAGAGAGAAAGAGAAAGAGAGAAAGAAAGAAAGAAAGAGAGAGAGAAAGAAAACAAGAGAGAAAGAAAATGAGAGAGAAAGAAAATGAGAGAGAAAGAAAGAGAGAGAGAAAGAAAACGAGAAAGAAAGAGAGAGAGAGAAAGAGAGAGAGAGAAAGACAGGGAGAGAAGGTGGGAGAGAGAAAGACATAGAGGGAGGTAGGGAGAAAGAGAGCAAAAAAGAGAGGAAGGAAGGAAGAGAGAAAGAAAGAGGGATGGAGAGAGAAAAAAGAAGGGAGAGAAAGAGGGAGAGAGAGAAATAGAGCGGGAGGGAGAGAGAAATAGAACGAAAGGGAGGAAGAGAGAGAAAAAAAAATTGTCCAAACTTTTTTGAGCCCCCTCCCCTCCACTCAATATGCCCCAGGGTTTTGTAAATGTAAAAAATGTGCCGTGGTTCAAAAAAGGTTGAAAATCACTGCCCTATGCCCCCCTCACCCTCACCCCAAAAATGAATGATGCGACTCGATTTTTGAATCAGCCATTACTCTATATGTTGCTTGTGTACATAGGCATATAAAATATGCACAAAGGCCAATTAGATTTTCATTGTTCAGATGCAGAATTGTGTAAAAGTCATTCCCACCAATAAAACTGTCCTTGTTGATAAGACCAGTACAGCCATGTTTGTCCCCTTGGGATAAGTTACAAGTTAAAATTCTGGGAAACTTTAGAAAAGAGGAAAGGGAAAATCCTGACAGATACCTTTACACACTGTTAGAAGCAGGCACGTATAATTAAGTCAATGTAAACAAAATTGTAAACATTGAAACAAAAAAACATCACCCAATTAGGTGAACCTGATTATTGAAAATAATCAGGTTCACCTAATTATTAGCACTTTTTAATACAGTACTTTTAAAATACTTTTTAAATAACTTTTTTATACTTTTTAATAACTTTTTAATATTTTTTATAATAGCACTTTTTAAATAGAGCCTAGCTTTATTTAAAAAGTGCTATTGCTAACATGTTGTAAGCCGCCCTGAGTCTAAGAAGAAGGGCGGCATAAAAATCAAATAAATAAATAAATAATAAATTATATGAGTTCACATAATATATTTAACTATAAATTGATCAAATGGTGTGAATCTGAACATCCTAAAGAAAGAAGCACACAGAGACACATGAAGTCTAACCAACATTAATCAAAAGTAAATTTGTCATGTTGTACAAATGAATCCAATAAGGATTCATCTCATTAATGTATTAGGATTAAATTAAGAATATTTTGTGAATAAATAGAACGTATCCATAATATGTAAAACGATGGTTAATTATATGAAGGATTAACTTTATGAATGGATAAATCCATTTCACAAATAAGCTACATCCCATAGAACAGTGTTTTTCAACCAGTGTGCCGTGGCACACTAGTGTGCCGTGAGACATGGTCAGGTGTGCCGCGAAGCTCAGAGAGAGAAAGAAAGAAAGCAAGAGAGAGAGAGAAAGAGAAAGAAAGCAAGAGAGAGAAAGAGCGAGAGAGAGAGAAAGAGAACAAGAGAGAGAGAAAGAAAGCAAGAGAGAGAGAAAGAGAACAAGAGAAAGAAAGAAAGAGAAAGAGAGAAAGAAAACAAGAGAGAGAGAAAGAGGGAAGGAGAGAGAGACAAAGACATAGAGGGAGGTGGGGAGGGAGAGAGAAAGAGAGCAAAAAAGAGAGGAAGGAAGGAAGAGAAAGAGGGAGAGAGAAATAGAGCGAAAGGGAGGAAGAGAGAGAATTTTTTTGTCCAAACTTTTTTTAGCGCCCCCCCCCTGCCCCATTCAATGTGCCCCAGGGTTTCGTAAATGTAAAAAATGTGCCGTGGCTCAAAAAAGGTTGAAAATCACTGCCATAGAAAAAGGACTTTACCTGTCTTTGTCGCCTCATCTGAGCAACCTGAGAAACCAAGATCTGTCGATCCAGCAGCTCCATCCGCTGTTGTCTCTGTATATCAATAGTGGCTCCCATTCCAACGCCAAATTCATTAGAGGGCTCCGTCGATGAGAAAATTGGTTCAAGAGTCCGAGCAAATATCTTTGCTATGCCAGAAGGCACACAAAGTATGCGGTACACTTTTAAAAGACTACTACTGTAGCACATCCCCGATATCTAAAATAAAAGAAAAATGAACAGATTTAAAAATTGACATATTGACAGAGAAATTCAGAGACAAAGGATTAGTTCAGCAAATCTACTGGATGTCAAAAATGCATTACTTCTAATTCCGAAGCAAAACTTCAAAACTTAAAGAATTAAATAAGGTTCATTTTTATTTATTTATTCATTTGTCCAATACACAAATACATAGGAAGAAAAAAAGACATGTGGTAATATATATAAGGGTAAAAGTGAACTTAGAGGAGAGGATATATGAAAGGAAGAGAATATATATGATAAGTGAGAGAAAGGAAAGACAATTGGACAGGGGACAAAAGGCACACCAGTGCACTTATGTACGCCCCTTACTGGCCTCTTAGGAACCTGGAGAGGTCAATCGTGGAGAGTCTAAAGGAGAAATGTTGGGGGTTAGGGGTTGACACCATTGAGTCTGGTAATGAGTTCCATGCTTCGATAACTCGATTGTTGAAATCATATTTTTTACAGTCAAGTTTGGAGCGATTCGTATTAAGTTTGAATCTGTTGCGTGCTCTTGTGTTGTTGCAGTTGAAGCTGAAGTAGTCATTGACTGGTAGGACGTTGCAGCATATGATCTTGTGGGCAATACTCAAGTCGTGTTTTAGGCGCCGTAGTTCTAGGCTTTCTAAACCCAGGATTGTTAGTCTATTTTCGTAGGATATTCTGTTTCAAGTGGAGGAGTGAAGGGCTCTTCTGGTGAAATATCTTTGGACATTTTCAAGGGTGTTGATGTCTGAGATGTGGTATGGGTTCCAGACAGATGAGCAGTAGTCTAGGATGGGTCTGGCAAAAGTTTTGTAGGCTCTTGTGAGTAGTGTGAGATTGCCTGAGCAGAAGCTGCGAAGGATCAAGTTAACAACTCTAGAAGCTTTTTTGGCGATATAGTTGCAGTGGGCTTTAGCACTTAGGTCATTCGATATTAGTATTCCAAGGTCTTTTATTGAGTGTGGGTTAGCATTGAGTAATTGATTGTTCAGTACGTATGTGCGGTTTGGATTCTTTTTGCCGATGTGGAGGGTAGAACATTTGTTGGTTGATATTTGAAGTTGCCAGGTGTAAGACCAGTCTGAGACAAAGTCCAGGTCTTTTTGGAGAGTGAGTGTATTATCAGTGGTGTTAAAAAGTTTCACATCGTCGGCAAAAAGAAGGGAGGGAAATGTTTTTAATAGAAAAGTGAACACAAGAACAAGGGGACACAATCTGAAGTTAGTTGGGGGAAAGATCAAAAGCACCATGAGAAAATATTATTTTACTGAAAGAGTAGTAGATCCTTGGAACAAACTTCCAGCAGACGTGGTAGATAAATCCACAGTAACTGAATTTAAACATGCCTGGGATAAACATATATCCATCCTAGGATAAAATACAGAAAATAGTATAAGGGCAGACTAGATGGACCATGAGGTCTTTTTCTGCCGTCAGACTTCTATGTTTCTATGTTTCAAAGCTGCTAGTATTCTCTGTCTCCCTCATTAAGGAATCACAAACATGTTATGATAAACGTGCAGTCTAGTCATAATCTGGTATTAGAAGTAGAAAATGATTATTATTATCGATTATATGAATTTTGTTTGTTCAAGAACTGAGAAGTTTTTGTACATACTCATCTGAGAACCATTTTTCAGTTTGCCAAGAACTTTGGCTTTGAATTGTTCACTTGCTGCAGGGGGAAAAATTATTTGCCGATTGCTAAAAATCCCTTTTGTGCTTTCATAGTTGATGACCACAGCATGTTGAAGATTGGAAATTAATACCCAGGTATTTAAGTGGCTTCACTTGCTCAAAGAGTCTGGCATTAAACTTTCCAACTTGGTAATTATTAGAGAAACTTGTGGGGGCAAAACAGCTTTTTTTTTTTAAAGGAACTTTGGTGATTCTATTCCAATTCATAACGATGTATGCTAATACCCCTTCCCCCCAATTACTTAATCTGTACACTAACAATATTGTAGTTTTTATCAATATGGATTTTCATCCTCATTCCGCATCTGTTGTCTGATCCCTATTCTTTTCGTATGTGGATGACGTAGCAATTCTTTTGATTTTAAAAATTGGGCTATGTAAAGATTTCAAGGAACTTTCCATAATGTCACAGCTCCATCTGGAAGTTTATTAATGTTTTTCCTGCCAAATGATATAATACTGGGCACTGATTTATTATAGAATATTCATTCTCAAATCCTGCCTGTTCTGCCACTACAACATATCAACTACTGTAATGCTCTCTACATGGGGCTACCTTTGAAAAGTGTTCGGAAACTTCAGATCGTGCAGAATGCAGCTGCGAGAGCAATCATGGGCTTTCCTAAATACGCCCATGTTACACCAACACTCCGCAGTCTGCATTGGTTGCCGATCAGTTTCCGGTCACAATTCAAAGTGTTGGTTATGACCTATAAAGCCCTTCATAGCATCGGACCACAATACTTTGGCCTTCTCCGGGTCCCATCGACTAAACAATGTCGTTTGGCGGGACCCAGGGGAAGAGCCTTCTCTGTGGCGGCCCCGACCCTTTGGAACCAACTCCCCCCAGATATCAGAGTTGCCCCCACCCTCCTTGCCTTTCGTAAGCTCCTTAAAACCCACCTCTGTCGTCAGGCATGGGGGAATTGAGACTTTCCCTTCCCCCTAGGCTTATAAAATTTATGCATGGTATGTCAGTATGTATGATTGGTTTCTTAAATTGGGTTTTTTAAAATTAACTTAAATATTAGATTTGTTTACATTGTATTATTATTGCTATTAGCTGCCCCGAGTCTACGGAGAGGGGTGACATACAAATCTAATTAATAAATAATAAATAAATAAATATCCAGACAGAATCTATAACATAAGAGTTTACAAATTCTAGAGAGAAAACTAATTGGATGATAGCTTGATTCCTTTCCTATGTATTGGGAGAGGGATGGAATTGAGCTAGTTTTTAATAATTACATATGTGTATGCATATGCACCTTTGAGTCAGTTTTTTTTAAAAAATCTGATGACTGCCTGGATAAGTCCCTACAGTTGACAAGATTTCTTAAGTGATTTGCCATGGTGTGCATCTTAGGGCTTGGGACCAGTCAGGTCAGTAAGCTTTGTGCCTCATGTGGGGCTAGAATTCAAGTACAGTGGTACCTCTACTTACAAACTTTTCTACATAAGAACCGGGTGTTCAAGATTTTTTTTGCCTCTTCTCAAGAACCATTTTCCACTTACAAACCTGAGCCTCTGAAACTGTAACCTGAAAAGACAGGAAGAAGCCTCCGTGGGGCCTCTCTAGGATTCTCCTGGGAGGAAACAGAGCCAGAAAAGGCAGGGAGAAGCCTCCGTGGGGCCTCTCTAGGATTCTCCTGGGAGGAAACAGAGCCAGAAAAGGCAGGGAGAAGCCTCCATGGGGCCTCTCTAGGATTCTCCTGGGAGGAAACAGAGCCGGAAAAGGCAGGGAGAAGCCTCCGTGGGGCCTCTCTAGGATTCTCCTGGGAGGAAACAGAGCCGGAAAAGGCAGGGAGAAGCCTCCATGGGGCCTCTCTAGGAATCTCCTGGGAGGAAACAGGACCTCCACCCTCCCTGTGGTTTCACCAATCGCACACATTATTTGCTTTTACATTGATTCCTATGGGAAAAATCGCTTCTTCTTACAAACCTTTCTACTTAAGAACCTGGTCACTGAATGAATTAAGTTTGTAAGTAGAGGTACCATTGTATCTCACAGTTTCTGGTCTAGTGCCTTAACCATACCACCAAATTGGCTTCCAGGATTTACTATAGAGGAATTTATAAGAAGGAAAAAGTGGCTAATATTGATGCCATTATGAAGGATTTAAAAATTCCAAGCGAAATATTTTGTGTGTGTGCAATTAGTTTTTGTATTTCCACATCAATTACTGGGGCCATTTTAAATAGGATCCTTCAATACAGGAATGTTTGAGATATAATCCCGAGTAGATGAAAATACACCTTGAAAATGCCTGTATCAAGTGTCAAAAGATTTATGGTAATTGTTTTAGGGTCCTGTGTTAAGTGAAGATTTTGATATTACAAATAAAAATAACCATTGATTTTTGTTTGCTATAGCCTGTTGGCTCTATGCCCATAACTTCTGGCACATTTGTTATTTTTTGTGTTTAATAGCTTCTTATATCTCCTTTTATGCTCAGAAAAAAAGTAGAGATCATTAGCTCTATATGCACATATTGTATACCTGCATTACCTGCATTTTAACTAAAGAATCTTCTTTATTGGCCCATAGTATATATAGTATCTCTTAAGTGGTTATTGCATTCATGGCAGAACAGGAGGCTGGATCATTTTGGGCAAACCTAACAGGACTTTGAAAGAAATTAACTGATTCATTAAAACTTTCCAGAGACAACAGAGACTGCCATTAGAGGGCAGTTTAGAGCAGTGTTTCCCAACCTTGGCAACTAGAAGATATCTGGACTTCAACTCCCAGAATCCCCCAGCCAGCATTCGCTGGCTGGGGAATTCTGGGAGTTGAAGTCCAAATATCTTCCAGTTGCCAAGGTTGGGAAACACTGGTTTAGAGAACACTGAAGAACTGGGATGAAGCAGGCGCTTGCTTATTTGTCCACTGGTTCCAGGGGTGAAATACAGCAGATTCTGACAGGTTCTGGAGAACAGGTCGCAGAAATTTTGAGTAGTTTGGAGAACCGGCAAATACCACCTCTGGCTGGCCCCAGGAATGAGAAGGGAATGGGGATTCTTCCCTTGCCATGCCCACCAAGCCACACCATGGCCACCAAGCCACGCCCACAGAACTGGTAGTAATCACCACTGGTTTGTCCACTCATCATTAAAAACATTAGATTTGTATGCATCTCATTTGAGGCCCTGGCATGATTACCTTGATTATCATTCCGAGCAAACACAATTCATTTGGGTAACTTCATTAGTGTATATTTTATTCTATATGATATACAACAATCTCCTCTGAAAAGGCAAATCAACCAGGATCTGAGTCATTGTAGATTGCCAATACCAGCCTTATTTGCTTTAGGCATGGAAAAACCCCTGGTAGAACTTAAGCAAATTATATGGGGCACAGACATTCAGGTGGGACACAGCCAAACTTTTCCATTGCTTGCACAAATTATTGGCAAATCTTATCCTGAGCACATTGATTTCTATAAGAGTCTGTATGGCTCACTTAGAAGGTGCTTCTCTCTAGCCACATAGATGCTCTCTCTACTAGGAAGACAGCTGATTGATAGGTCAACCTTCCAAAAGATCAGGCATGCATCTCCTTGAATTCAGAGGTTTAATCTGTCTCATACACTCTTTTGAAGTGGTCACTGCATTTGGCTTGATGATTGATCAGAACTCCTCTTTAGTCTGGAACTTCACTGGTGGTTGAGATGCTCTTATTAAATGACTAACACCCAAGTATTTTTGTTGTGGTTAGCTCTGGCCCAGCTCCTGCCCCAAGGACTGTGGATGTGGGGGAGACATCTACATGCTGCAGGCCTGTTTTGCCCCCGGTGGAATCTGCTGATGAACGCTCCTCTGACCAAGAAGACATGAGTGACAGGGAGGAGGAGAGTGTGGCAGACAGCTCAGAAGGAGATCAATTATCTAGCTCCTCCTTGGATTCAGAACAAGAGTTAATGATACAGCCACGCATGCGGAGAGCGATGCATAGGCAACAACAACTGAGAGATTATTATAAAAGAAAATGAGGCCACCTGTGGTTGGGTGGGGCTGTGGTGATTAGTGAGGCGGCTATAAATAGCAGCCTGTGGGTTTGGCCATTGTGGAGGATTATCTGATCATTGTTTTTAGTGACTGCTTTACTGACTTTGACCTTTGGTGTGCTGATTTTCCCCCGCTTAGAAACTAAACCAGAGCAAAGTGTGTTTCACTTTGTGAAAGAAGAAGGACTGTGAATTGTCTCACAGCTGCAAGCTAAGTATCACAGAACTGATAAGGGACTTGTACAAATTACCAGTTTGTTTGGAGACGAGTGCTCTTTGCTATACCAAAAGAGGGCTTAGTTTAAGTGACTTTTTATTATAAAGAACATTGTTTTGAATTTTCAAACGTGTGTGTGTCTGAAATTTGTACCTGTAAATTTTGGGGAGAAGTCTATCAGAGAGCCCGACAGAACAATTTTGAAAGGACGACCAAATGTTTCCTTCAAAGTCTTAAATTATAGAAACCATTTGGCCCTTTCTATGCAATGTTAATTTTATAAAGTTTCCCCTTTTTATATGTTTATGGATTACAGTGATCCCTCGATTTTCGCGGGGGTTACGTTCCAAGACCTCCCGCGAAAATCGATTTTCCGCGATGTAGCGGTGTGAAATTAAAAACACCAAAAACACTAAAAACGCTCGCCGCTCGCCCGCCCGCCGTTCGCTCGCCCGCCGTTCGCCCGCCCGCCGCTCGCCCGCCTGCCGCCTGCCCGCCGCTCACACCGCTCGCCCGCGGCTCGCCCGCCCACCCGCCCGGCCGCCACTCGCCCCCGTTCGCCCGGCCGCTCGCTTGCTTGCTGGCCGCTCGCCCGCCGCTCGCTTGCTCGCCTGGCCACTCGCTCACCCGCCAGCCGCTCGCCGCTCGCCCGCCCGCCGCTCGAAAACAAGAGAGGGAAAGTGAGAAAAAGAGAGAGAGCAAGAGGGGGAGAAATAGAGAAAGAGAGCGCCCGCTCGCCGCTCGCCCGCCCGCCGTTCGCCGCTCGAAAACAAGAGAGGGAAAGTGAGAAAAAAAGAGAGAGCAAGAGGGGGAGAGATAGAGGAAGAGAGAGAATGACAGGAAAGAAAGAGAAAGAGACAGAGAAGTGATTCTTGGTGATGACGTATGACATCATCGGGTGGGAAAAACCGTGGAATAGAAAAAAAACCGTGGAGTATTTTTAAATTATTATTTTTTGAAAAACCGTGGTATAGCGTTTCGCGAAAATCGAGACCGCGAAAATCGAGGGATCACTGTATATGTAATAACTCAGACAGGCTTTAATAATGCCCTGTATTTCTTAAATTCTATGACCTAGTCTGATACTGTAAATGAATAAAAATGAGTGTGGTTATTGAAACAAAAGGAACAGACATGTCACTTTGAATTTTAAAAATCAGAAATTCCTCTATTTGCCATTGTTTGATGATTTAAAGCTGTTGATTAAAACTTCTAACAGAGAGAACTACACGATACTAGACTAGAATCAGGTCACGGTGAATATATCATGTATGATCATAGAAATATTAACATCTGAAAATGTATGGGAAATTATTTGATGTGACATGTTAACTTTTTTTTAATGTTGCAAAACTATTGATTAAATGCTGTTACTTTAATAAAGTATACATTAATTAAAAAGAAGGGTGTATACAGGAGGGTGGTATTCTACCATTTTGCACATTTTAATTAATTTGAATTTTATTAATTCTTGCCATATATAAAGAAGAAAACAAATTTGAGAACATTGTTCATATTCTTTCATCCGCTTTTTTATCCTATTCATCAGAACTAAGTATATTTTTATTCTAATAAACAATTTTTGCACACAAATGTTCTATAGTATATACCATCCCACCCCAAACTTAACCCTACAAAAAAGGAAGTGGTTGTGGCTTTATTTTCACTTCCGATAAATCAAACAGACGTTCTCCACTGCATGATACAGGACAGAGATGCTACTTGAATTCTTTTGAATAAATCCCTGTTATTTATTCAGTCAGAAGTATCCCCCCATCTTCTAGATAACTGTGAAGAAGCAATTAAATTTTGACAAAGCCATTGCTGCGTACATGAAAAAACCCTGCCCTCTCAAAACATTACTTAAAATTTTCAGTAAATTCCTCATGACTCATAAGATTCTATTCTAGTAACACATTTATTCTTCCTTGTATTCTTAAAATTCAGCTACTGTTTCAATACCAATAGTATTTGACTTACAACCACAGTTGAACCTAAATGAAAAGTGTTTCGTGAGTTTTGCATTTTTTCTTGACACAGTTACTGTATTTTTCGGAGTATAAGACACACCGGAGTATAAGACACACCTTAGTTTTGGGGGAGGAAAATAGGGAAAAGAATCTGCTTACCAGGTATTCATCTAGCTAGCATCCTTAGTCTGGTCATTATTTTATCCCCTGTTTAGGGTCTAGAAAGCTTAGAACTACGACGCCTAAAACACGATCTAAGTATTGCCCATATGCTGCAACATCCTGCCTGTCAATGACTACTTCAGCTTCAACCGCAACAACACAAGAGCAGGCAACAAATTCAAACTTAATATTAATCGCTCCAAGCTTGAATGTAAAAAATATGACTTTAGCAATCGAGCTGTCGAAGCGTGGAACTCATTACCGGACTCAGTAGTGTCAACCCCTAACCCCCAACATTTCTCCCTTAGACTATCCACGATTGACCTCTCCAGGTTCCTAAGAGATCCTTATCTCATATATCATATATCTTTTCTTCCTTTCATACATCTTCTCCTCTATTTTTATATCTTTTCTTTATATATAATGCTTCATGTCTATTCTCTTCAATATGTATTGTTTATTGCAGTGATTTTCAACCTTTTTTGAGCCGCGGCACATTTTTTACATTTACAAAATCCTGCGGCACACCACCAACCAAAATGACACAAAATGACACTCTAAGACAGTACAAATTATACATGTTATCCCCCCTTGTATGTATGTGTGTGTGTATACACACTCTTGAACCATTTCCAGAAACAGGTGAGGGCTGGGGGTTTTCCTCTCTTATTCTTTGGGTGCTTTTTATCATATGCTTTAAATCAAGAGTCACTTCTCTCTCTCTTTTGTTTCTCTCTCTTTCCTTTCATTCTCTGCCTCAATCATTTTCTCATTTTTCTCCTCTTTTTTATCTCATTTCTCTCTCTTTCTCCCTTCCTCTCCTCTCTCTCTTTCTTGCTTTCTTTCTCTCTGTCACTCACCCACTCTCTTTCTCTCTCACTTGCTTTCTTTCTCTCTCTCTCTCACACACTCTCTCTTTTGCTTTCTTTCTCTCTCTTGCTTTCTTTCTCTCTTTCTCTCTCTCTTGCTTTCTCTTTCTCTCTCTCTTTCTCTCTCCCCTCTCGCGGCACACCTGACCATGTGCCGCGGCACACTGGTTGAAAAACACTGGTTTATTGGACTAAATAAATAAACAAACAAACAAACAAACAAACAAACCTTATTTGGAGCGAGTAACAATGAAAGAGCCTGCAAGCCAGCAAGAGCTGGAAAGATCATTAACACTTCGTTAGGCTGGAAAAAAACTTATTTGGAGCAAGTAACAATGAAAAAAAGCCTGCAAAGACTTAGGGCTGGGAAAACATTCTTCAGAGACAGTAACAATGAAAGAGCCTGCAAGCCAGTAAGAGCTAGGAAGATGGTTAGCATTTTGTTAGGGCTGGAAAAAGAAACGTCAAAAAGCTACATTCAGAGTATAAGACACATCCTCTTTTAGGGAGGAAAAAGGTATGTCTTATACTCCAAAAAATATGGTAAGTGAATCACTTTAATTAATAATTGTTAAATTAGTAATATGGTTGTTATTATTATTATTATTATTATTATTATTATTAATTTATTAGATTTGTATGCCACCCCTCTCCGCAGACTTAAGTGAATCTGGTGCCCCCCAATTGATTTTACTTGTCACAGTAGGTCACAAAAGATGGTCACATGATCCAGGGATATGCAACTGTCATAAATACTTGTCAAACATTGAAATATAAATCATATGGCCATGAGGATGCTGCACCAGTCATATGTGTGAAAAAACGATCGTGTCACTTTTTTCAGTACCTGTATAACTTCGGTCATAAATGAATTGTTGAAAGTCGAGGGCTACCTATATTATAGTGCTACGCCATTCTCATTTGATTTAGACATTATCAATACTATACTATGGTAGTATGGTATATAGAAGATAAAGAGTTTAAAATCCTCCCCTGTGATGCTTAGCTCTTAGTCCAGGTCTTATAACTTTGGTAAACTATTTTTTCAGATTATACGTAGGTTTCTTTTCACACTGTAACCTTTGCTCGCAATATATGTATTATTTTTTTTGATGATTATGTTGTTTTATTTCTGTTCATTGCCCAAGTTGCTTGCGTGGGATGGTTGGCTGAATAAATGAATGAGTAAATAAACAAGCAATCAACAAGCATGCAAAGTTAGTTACTGGACTGCTAATTGCAGTCCAGTAACACAAAATTTATGTTGCTATTTCTGCAATTGCAATTTAGTAAATGGCTAAGTTGATTAAGTGCAGCTATTAAGTACAGCTCTCAATTATTAAAATTCTTGGCTGAGGTGGGACAAAAATAGCCAGAGAAATGATTGAAGCGTGGGAAACAGGCCCCTTGTCAGTCAACAGGAATACTGATTTGCACTAGTTTATCAGATACTTAAGAGCTGAGGGCACAGCAGCATGAGGAAACAATAAATCAATCATTATCTATCTATCTATCTATCTATCTATCTATCTATCTATCTATCTATCTATCTATCTATCTATTAGATTTGTATGCCGCCCCTCTCCGAAGACTCGGGGCGGCTAACAACAATAAAAAAGACAATGTAAACAAATCTAATATTGAAAATAATCTAAAAACCCCCAATTTAAAGAACCACTCATACGTACAAGCATACCATGTATAAATTCTATAAGCCTAGGGGGAAGGGAAATTTCAATTCCCACATGCCTGATGACAGAGGTGGGTTTTAAGGAGCTTGCGAAACGCAAGGAGGGTGGGGGCAACTCTGATATCTGGGGGGAGCTGGTTCCAGAGGGTCAGGGCCGCCACAGAGAAGGCTCTTCTCCTGGGTCCCGCCAAACGACATTGCTTAGTCGACGGGACCCGGAGAAGGCCAACTCTGTGGGACCTAACCGGTTGCTGGGATTCGTGTGGCAGAAGGCGGTCTCGGAGATATTCTGGTCCGATGCTATGAAGGGCTTTATAGGTCATAACCAACACTTTGAATTGTGACCGGAAATTGATCGGCAACCAATGCAGACTGCGGAGTGTTGGTGTAACATGGGCATACCTTGGGAAGCCCATGATTGCTCTCGCAACTGCATTCTGCACGATCTGAAGTTTCCGAACACTTTTCAAAGGTAGCCCCATGTAGAGAGCATTACAGTAGTCGAACCTCGAGGTGACGAGGGCATGAGTGACTGTGAGCAGTGAGTCCCGGTCCAGCTAACTATCAATACCCAATCAACAGCTAAGTTACACACAACCAAGCACCACATAAATACTATGCGTAGAACTGCCCAGTGCACATATCCATTTATGGATTGTGTCTCATATCTAGGTATGAAATCTGACTGCTTTATGTTTTTTTTAAAAACTCAAAAAAAATGAAATCTGACTGAAAATCTGTTTCATCTAGGAACCTCTGAAGTTGCAAGCAAAAGTCATCTAACATACTGGGATCTAGATCTCTTGAGAAGGGACCACCTTCTCCGTAAGCATTGAAAGGACCAGCCTTTCTCAAGGATGCATTCACAATTGCCAGAAACCACCCAGGTTACCTTCAGGAAACCTTAATTAACCAGGAGAAGCATGGGTCCAGTTTCTTACCCAGGATTAACGTTGAGTGTACTTTTAAAACATCTGTTACTAGATGCTTCATTTTCATAAAATGAAAATGTCATGAATCATTTGATAAGGGACAGTCATTTGGTATATATATAATTTAGATACTATGTTTCCAAATTTGAATTTTGTGTTTTGAATTTAAAAGGCAAAACTGAAGACAAAACAATGCAGGAAATTCCAATCGTCATTCCAGAAATTTACTTCCTAGTTATTCATGAGAGATAAAACTAGTCCTTTGGCTACTGCATAAACAAATTCGGGGACACCAAGGCATCTCTTCATTATCATGGAGAATTAATTAATTAATTAATGTATTTATTTGTTTGTTTGTTTGTTTATTTATTTATTTTCATTCATTCATTTATTTTCATTCATTCATTCATTCATTCATTCATTTTCATTCATTCATTCATTCATTCGTTCATTCATTCGATTTGTATGCCGCCCCTCTCCGAGGACTCAGAGCGGCTTTCAGAAATATAATCATTTGGTGGGTTTTTTTCAATTAAATTATCTTCTTCATTCAAAAATCAACAGAAAAATATTTCATTTTTGAAGAGCCTAAGGAATTCTAAGTAGCCTGTGTAGAAAAAAATTAAACAATACAACTTTTGATGGGATACTGTATAGCAAGGATATGAACAAGCTTTATTTTCTTTTAAAATATTATAAAATAGTTCCATATAAGCAAGGGCATCTTTGAAGAATACCGTTCAGGGTATAGTTTGAGATTGTGCCAAAAGCACTATGCAGTATCAGTTTCTAAGCTCCTACCTCTCACACAAAGGAAGCAACATCTGTTAACAAATAAATCCAAAGATGCTGCTTCCTTTCATCCATCCAAATAATGAGTATAAATATTTTTTATTGTGGAAAAAAAGAGAAAAATGTTAACTTTCTTCTTCATTCTTGCAAACATTTCAGTTTTCAACCAGCTAGATTAGATTAGATTAGATTTATTGGATTTATATGCCGCCCCTCTCCGCAAACTCGGGGCAGCTCACAACAACAATAAAACAGTACATAATAACAAATCCAATGCCCACCAATCTAATTACAGTTTAAAATTAATAAATTTATAAAACAATCCCAATGTATATAAAAACAGACACACAGTCAATCAATCAATGGCAAAACAACATGGGCAAGGGGGAGATGTTTAGTTCCCCCATGCCTGACGGCAGAGGTGGGTCTTAAGGAGTTTACGAAAGGCAGGGAGGGTGGGGGCAATCCTAATCTCAGGGGGGAGCTGGTTCCAGAGGGTCGGGGCCCCCACAGAGAAGGCTCTTCCCCTGGGTCCCGCCAGACGGCATTGTTTGGTCGACGGGACCCGGAGAAGGCCGACTCTGTGGGACCTAATAAATAAAACAGAACAAATAACGTAGTGTTAATTTAATAGTGTTGTGGTTGGCTCTGGCTCAGCTCCTGCCCCTGGAAATGTGGAGGTGGAGGCAGGGGAAACATCAACATGTTCTAGGCATGTTTTGTTGCCAGCAGAGTCAGGGAGTGCAGTTTCCTCAAATGAAGAAGGTGGGGGTGACTTGGAAGAGAGAGGCTTGGCACATAGCCCAGGAAGCCAATCACCATTATCTTTGGTCGATTCGGATGACGAAGTGTTAGACCCATGCAGGCGCAGACTTATGCATCGAAGAGGCCAATTGAGGAAATATTACAGGAGATAAGAGAGGCCACCTGTGTTTGGGTGGGGCTCCAGTAATTAGAGCTGCTGCTATAAATAGTAGCGTGCTAGTTTGGCCGTTGTGGAAGATTATCTGATTGTAGTTCTTCAGGATCGTGCCTCGCTGTTTCTGAACTTTGTGGATTTTTCACGCCTTTGACACCAAAGCAGAGTAAAGTGTGTGTGTTTCACTTCATGGGAAGAAGGAAGCCTGTGACGTTTCTTCACAGCTACTAGCTAAGTACTTAAGGACTGATTAAGGGACCTGTACAGCCTACAAGGTTGTTTTGGGGAAGAGTGCTCTTTGCAATACAAAAAGGGTGCTTTGTTTCTTTTGAATTTTGTGATAAAGGACATTGTTTTGAACTTTCAAACGTGTGTATGTGTCTGAAATTTGTACCCGTGAATTTTCACGAGACTTCTACCAGAGAGCCCGGCAGAACAATTATGAACTAAATTATTAAATGATAAAAGTCTAATACTGTATACAATTCTTAAATGGAAGATGTGTAGACCAAAGCAGAAACTTTTAAAGAAAGAAAGAAAAAACATTGAAAAGGGATGGAGAACTGCCAATAGACATAGTTCTCTGCTCTTTTTCAAAGTATCACCAGGTATCACTTATGAATCATAAGTTGATCGTGAGAAGGAAAAGTAATGCGCAGACGATTCTGGTAAAAGTACATTCAGGTAGCTCTATTGCATGTTTGACCACACACAATCTTTCTCCCCTGAGAAAAAAGTGCACTTAACAGGAACCAGCTTACACAAGACAAAACAATTTCAAACAAGACAAGCTGGATAGTGATGTTTCCTCACATTGTCCTGTAAAAATAAATGGGTGATGGGAAGCGGGATGAAAAGGACTGATATCAGGGCATTTAGCCATCTCTCCCGATGTTAGGGAACCTGGCAAGACAGATAGTGTCTGGCTTCTGAATGGGAAAGTGATATCATCATATCATGATATTGAAAATTGAACGGGTCCAAAGACGGGCTACAAGAATGGTGGAAGGTCTTAAGCATAAAACATATCAGGAAAGACTTAATGAACTCAATCTGTATAGTCTGGAGGACGGAAGGAAAAGGGGGGACATGATCGAAACATTTAAATATGTCAAAGGGTTAAATAAGGTCCAGGAGGGAAGTGTTTTTAATAGGAAAGTGAACACAAGAACAAGGGGACACAATCTGAAGTTAGTTGGGGGAAAGATCAAAAGCAACATGAGAAAATATTATTTTACTGAAAGAGTAGTAGATCCTTGGAACAAAATTCCAGCAGACATGGTTGGTAAATCCACAGTAACTGAATTTAAACATGCCTGGGATAAACATATATCCATCCTAAGATAAAATACAAAAAATAGTATAAGGGCAGACTAGATGGATCATGAAGTCTTTTTCTGCCGTCAGTCTTCTATGTTTCTATGTTTCTATAAAATCAAATCTTAATTTAGAGATTTAATTTAGAGATTGTTATCCCTGGCTCTAAGATTTATCAATATTAAGAAATTGTAGATGTAAATTTATAAATAACATCTCAAAGGTGGGACAGTTAGATATAAAGATGGATATGATAGAACATATGAGCTCAATGCCAATAACAGGAAATATCTGGTTGTTTTTTTCTGGATTTATACTACTATTTCCTGTCCATAGCCACAACTGTGTCAAATTTTGTGATCTGAGGTGAAGGGAAATTAAGACGACCAGTGAAATGGAGGCTTTTACCTTCTCACTTACATCCTCTTAAGTATGAAATTGCATAAGAACATCAAAAAGAGCCTGTTAAACCAAACCCCACAAAATTCAATCAATATCTCCGAGACCGCCTTCTGCCGCACGAATCCCAGCGACCGATTAGGTCCCACAGAGTGGGCCTTCTCCGGGTCCCGTCAACTAAACAATGTCGGTTGGCGGGCCCCAAGGGAAGAGCCTTCTCTGTGGTGGCCCCGACTCTCTGGAACCAGCTCCCCGCAGAGATTAGAACTGCCCCTGCCCTCCTTGCCTTTCGCAAGCTCCTTAAAACCCACCTTTGTCGTCAGGCATGGGGGAACTGAGATATCTCCCCCAGGCCTATACAATTTATGTATGGTATGCTTGTGTGTATGTCTGTTTAATAATGGGTTTTAAAAAATATTTTATATTGTAAATTATTAGATTTGTTATAAACTGTTTTATTGTGTTGTGAGCCACCCCGAGTCTACGGAAAGGGGCGGCATACAAATCTAATAAATAAATAAATTTCATCCAGTCCATTATTCTTATTTTGTTTACCTCACCTAAGAAAAAGAGTTGAAGAAAAAGAGATGGCCTCCATATTGCAGGAAAAGTGTAATTATTAATGGAATCTTATTCGTATTTTCTTTTCACATGAACTCAGGAGAGGACATAGGTAAATTCCCCAAGGAGTTACTTTTGATCAAGTTTGTATATCTGTATGTTGACAGAGTACCGAAACATTATAACTAAAACGTTATAACACTGCAACTAGTCAACTGAACAGGTAAAGCATGTGGTCAGAATAGGTCCAGAATATAATAATTACGGTAACAGCAGATATCCATGAAGGTAGAGACCTCTGGCTATATTTTTTTTAATGAAACTTTTTTTTAGCAAGCATGCTTGGTTCATATTATTTATTTATTAATTGATTAATTAATTAATTAATTAATCAGATTTGTATGCCTCCCCTCTTCGCAGACTCGGGGCGGCTCACAGCAGCAATAATACAATGTAAACAAATCTAATATTTAAGTTAATTTTAAAAAGCCCAATTTAAAAACCAACCATATATACTAGCATACCATGCATAAATTTTATAAGCCTAGGGGGAGGGAAAGTGTCAATTCCCCCTTGCCTGATGACAGAGGTGGGTTTTAAGGAGCTTACGAAAGGCAAGGAGGGTGGGGGCAACTCTGATATCTGGGGGGAGTTGGTTCCAAAGGGTCGGGGCCGCCACAGAGAAGGCTCTTCCCCTGGGTCCCGCCAAACGACATTGTTTAGTTGACGGGACCCAGAGAAGGCCAACTCTGTGGGACCTAACTGGTCGCTGGGATTCGCGCGGGAGAAGGCGGTCCCGGAGATATTCTGGTCCGGTGCCATGAAGGGCTTTATAGGTCATAACTAACACTTTGAATTGTGACCGGAAACTGATCGGCAACCAATGCAGACTGCGGAGTGTTGGTGTGACATGGGCATATTTAGGAAAGCCCAAGATAGCTCTTGCAGCTGCATTCTGCACGATCTGAAGTTTATTATCTAACCAATATTATTCAAAGATGGAATCTCTCTAGTTAAACAACGTGCTTTCTTAATGTTACCCTTGACTAATTTGAGTAGATTTCTGTGGCATTAATATGTGTCAACCCAATCCATTTGGTGGGTTCTGATTCAATGAATTATGCAAATCCAGAAAACCAAATTAAGAATGTTTAAACATATACAAATATGGAGTGATTTTTTAAAAATGGAAACAATAGCTTATTTCTGCTCAGTGACTTTCTGGAAAAATAGTAATTAAATACCTGGAACAGTTTGTGAGACAGCTTTTTTTTTTTTAAACTCATCTCTAGCCATATTTAGATCCTTGTAACAAAAAGGATTATTCTGGTATCAAGCATTATATTTCCAAGACAAGATGCAATGCTATTACCTATTCACTTTACAACAAGGCTTAGCACAGCAATCATCACTTCCTCTCTGCTTTGGAAATACTTCCAGTATTTGCTAAAACTATGTGTGTAATCACCTGCAAGAACTTCTCAATTCAGATCTGTGGAATTCTTCACTGACATTTAAAACTACTTCACATACTTTACTATGGTCACATGTCTCTGACTTACTAGGATCTGAAAATTCATTAGAATTCAACATTATGCGGAACTCAGACCACATTTATTTATTTTAAAAAATCAGTCTGAAAAATCCTGCCCAGTGAGTGTAGGAGGGATGGTAGAGGGAGGTTCTGTTAATGTGCTTGTGACTTTCTTCCTGATATTGCGAACATTGTTCTCTGCCCCATAAACTTGCCAGCTAGGTTAACTATCTTTTATCACAACATTCTCCAGCCATTAAACAGACCTGATTATACAGCAGAGATGGGATCCTACTGGTTCTAACCAGTGATGATGTCACGGAACTGGCTCTGTCGGTGTCGATCCATGGGCGCTGCCATCTTGGATTTTGCTTCTGCACATGCGCAGAAGCTAATTTTTGCTTCTGCACATGAACAGAAACTATTGTTTGATTGCTGCGTGCGCCCAGCACAACCCAACCAGCAAAAGGATCCACAGCCCACCCCTGCTACACAGGTTTTTGTCACTTTATGCAAAGTTGCTATTATGTGGTTGATCATTTTCCTTTGACAATTGGCTTTATGTTAAAGGGGGGGGGGGGGAACCCTATTATGTGATTTGTGCCAGCATAGTCAATTTGTGCCAGCAGCAGCCCAAGCCTTCTTCCTGCCAAAATCACTTTCTGCCTTCACTCAAACTTTTCACCATCATGTTATATAATT
The DNA here is from genome assembly GCF_031021105.1 of Erythrolamprus reginae. Taxonomy (NCBI): domain Eukaryota; kingdom Metazoa; phylum Chordata; class Lepidosauria; order Squamata; family Dipsadidae; genus Erythrolamprus; species Erythrolamprus reginae. Next base: position 111,263,158 of record NC_091953.1, on the reverse strand, counting down.
CTTCTGGTTTTGCTTCCTGTTTTACACTTAACTCTACATATCAACAACTATTACTAAAATGCTCCTCAATATCTTGTCCAATCTCTTTTTCCGAAAGGAAAAGGATGTAATACCAGAAAAAAACTTGGACACTGAAACTGGGGGAAGATGGCTAGTCACAGAAGACGTTTTTAACTTGGAAACATCTTCATATGGGCAACCTAACAATCTATGCTAATAAAATTCATAATGCCATGATGCATTCTACCTCTTGCGTCTGTCTTGATAATCAAGTGCATCTCTACGAAAGATGTAGAAAGACTTTCATGCTGCAGAGAACATCAAATGTATTTGGGTAACTTGAGAATTTAAGGTTCTAAAAATGTATGAAATTTGTCAATGTATCTGGGTTACAAAATTTAAACTGCATCCACCACCTGCTTTTTTCCACTTGCTTTATGCAAATTTGCTTTGTTTTCAGGAAATGTAACGTAGCACAAAGCAAGCAGAACCTGTGCTTTGTTTAAATTCCCCATTCGGTAATGGAACCTATTATTTTAGCACTCACAAGCCAGTGTTTGTACCACGTCATTGGGCTAATTTTGTAAAAATCAATAATTCTCTGGAACATGACCTGCCCGAGCAACATAATAGTAGTATACTGTCGAAACAGGGTTTAATTCTGGCCAATCAGTCCACGTTCGTTAACTTGAAGAGTCTTCAACGTTGTTGCTATTCGAATCACGATACTCCAAAGTAGTGATGGGTTGCTACTGGTTTGCACCGATTTGGGCGAACTAGTAGCATCTGCTGCGGGAGGCTCTGCCCACCCATCTAGATGTCATCAAAAATGTTCTGCACACACGCAGAAGCATTGCACATGTGGAAAGTGCATACACACGCCCATGCACTCCCGTTCCTGAACTGGTAACAAAGATAAGTGAAATCCACTACTGCTCCCAGGAGAGGAATGTATTAAGGTATGGACAGCAAGTACTGTCTGTCCTACATATCATCGACAGTAAGACTTGAGACAAACCTGAGCTTGAACACATTTCCATATATGACCATGGGAGTTAGTGTCAAATGCACTACATGGGGCTACCTTTGAAAAGTGTTCGGAAACTTCAGATCATGCAGAATGCACTGCGAGAGCAGTCATGGGCTTCCCCAGGTATGCCCATGTTATACCAACACTCCGCAGTCTGCATTGGTTGCTGATCAATTTCCGGTCACAATTCAAAGTGTTGGTTATGACCTATAAAGGCCTTCATGGCATCGGACCAGAATATCTCCGAGACCACCTTCTGCTGCACGAATCCCAGCGACCGATTAGGTCCCACAGAGTGGGCCTTCTCCGGGTCCCGTCAACTAAACAATGTCGGTTGGTGGGCCCCAGGGGAACAGCCTTCTCTGTGGCGGCCCCGACTCTCTGGAACCAGCTCCCCCCAGAGATTAGAACTGCCCCTACTCTCCTTGCCTTTCGTAAACTCATCAAAACCCACCTTTGTCATCAGGCATGGGGGAACTGAGATATCTCCCCCGGGCCTATACAATTTATGTATGGTATGTTTGTATGTATGTCTGCTTAATAATGGGTTTTTTAAAATATTTTAAGTTGTAACTTATTAGATTTGTCATGAACTGTTTTATTGTGTTGTGAGCCGCCCCGAGTCTATGGAGAGGGGCAGCATACAAATCTAATTAATAATAATAATAATAATAATGATGATGATGATGATGATGATGATGATGATGTGAGGGACTACTTTATGTTGAGGGTAGGGATAGTCTACATGACCTAAGAGCTTGTGTATACACACAAAGTTCTGAATTAAGGAACTTCTGTATATACTTTTATTTGTACATGCTTGAGAACAATGTTAGTTAATTTCTATTTTTCCACGCAGGGCACAATTAACTAGAACTAACCATAACTATTGTATCGTACCAATGTGAGAATTTATATATCTCCCTTCCTGCCCCCTAAAAAACTAATTTCACCTTATCTGTTTTCATTTTCCTGCCCTTTTATCTGAATACATTTTGAAAAACTTTGATGGCATGAGATTCCAAGATTTTGTTGAGAAAATAGATCTAGTCCCTATTTGGGGAATTTTAAAACTGTGGAAAGCACATCATGAACATCTTAAAATAACTTAAAAAATAATCTGATCAGATTTACTCAAATAAACTTTAGCATTGTCAGGATCCTGGGTTTTGTCCCTATTTTGCCTGTAGAAACAAGCCTGAAAATCTCTATGATATATAGATTAAAATATTATTATTAAAAAACAAACATCAGGGACATGGTTGGTCTTCACTGAATGGCTTTACCCTTTTGTCACAAAAACTATTTTTAAATTCTGATATTTTATACTGTTTGTTCCTATACGTATGAGATCCTGCCTTACCAGTTCCTCTTGTTTCTTTCCCTCCCCTCAACAGTTGCAACGCAACAACAACTGAAAACCAAATAGAGATTATAATTTTTTTTGCATTTGCTGACATGTGTAAACTGCATATCTATTTTAAAGAAAGCTTTATATAACATGTAAGGGGAAGTAAAGAGAGAAAACAATTCAGTTCGGAGATGAAAAAATGATTGTCATAAAAGAAACTATAAACCCAAATTGTTTGTCAAAAGGTTGCATTTTGGTGGGAGTGCTTTCAATTGTAATTATAATCTTTTAATTATAGTTATGACCAGGGGAAGAGAGGAGGCAGTTGTTGAACTAAAAACAGTAAACTGCAAGTTTATTTTACTCAAATTGAGGGATTACAACTACGGCAGATGAGGGGGTTTCCCACATTCTGGGGGAAAAAACCAGTCTGGATTTTTAATAAAAATTCACTCTAAGTGAAGGAATTTACTAAAAGGTGACTAAGGTGACTTAGAGAAGATACCCATTCTAAATACTGTAGAGACAAGCAACCACAGCTATTGTCATGCTGCATTTTCTACACATTAGCAATCTCCACATATATTTTTCCTATATGTTATGTATGTTTGGAACAGAGCTGTCAAAAGGGAAATTGCAGCCAGTGTATATGATTTTTTCAAAAATTTTCAGTTACAAAAATTGGTATGTGAACTTACAAAATACATGCCTTTTAATGTTTGTATACTTATGATGAACTATGACCTGGATGACTGAGAATTTCCATAGACATTTCCTCAGACAAGTAGCTAAATAAGATTATTCAAACCCTTGATTACATGTAATCAGCCTTTACAGCCTTTCCTAACTTTATGTTTAGTAGATGAGTTGGGTTTCAAATTCTATAATCTCATGCAAATTAAGAAAGTTAATGTGGAAAGCACAGAATTAAGGAACTCTGATGTATTTATTTTACTAAACTTCCATGATTCTTGACAAATGTATATTTTATTTTATGTACGCTGAGAGCATATGCACCAAGACAAATTCCTTGTGTGTCCAATCACACTTGGCCAATAAAAATTCTATTCTATTCTATTCTATTCCGTGCCTCCCATCTCACCAAGACAATTCCTGTGGCTTATAGTCATTTTTATCATCGCAGGTCTACTGGAATGTAGTCTTAGAAGCTATTAGGAATTTTCATCCAAGATGTTTAGACAGTATTGGACTCCCCAGATACTGTTTTTGAAAGAAGAGGTATTGTGATGTCGAATTATATAACAACATTTCAGAATATAACTCATTGGAAACTGAATTATGGCTCTATCAAGCACAGGAGTGGCTAAAAGTCATTTCACAAATTTGGAAAAGTGATATTATTCCAGATCAGAAATTTGTGATCTTGTCAGATGCAATTAACCAGAGCCCACCCGTGAATAAGCCCAAACGGATATTTTATTATTAATCGCCTATATTACAAGAATTTTGCCAGATGGCTTGCAGATACAGTAGTCCCTCGCTATACCGCGCTTCACCTACTGCGGCTTCACTTCATCGCGGGTTTTCAAGAAATATTAATGAGAAAAATCATTCGCGGATCTTCGCTGGTTCGCGGGTTTCTGAGGAAGTCAATCGGCAGATTTAAACATCCCGCCGAACTCGATCGGCAGGTTTTTTTTAAAAAAAAAAATCTAAAATTGTAAATACTGTATTTAAATACTGTATCTAAAATAAATACTGTGTGGGAAGGGTTTATAAACACTTAAAACAATGAAAACTTACCAAACAATTACAATATAAATACTTAAATAAGTACTATCAGTCGATAAATTCCACATCACAGATTTCACCTATCGCGGCCGGGTCTGGAACGTAACACCAGCGATAGGTGAGGGACTACTGTATAGACCTAAGGATTTGATCTCAGACATTTGCTCCCTTTAAGAATCAATTGCTGACTCTAAACTGAAATGTCTCTTTAGCTGCCTAGCAGAATTCCTTCCCCTTTAGCTGGTGGTTCCACCACACATCCACAATTCCACATTTTGGGAAAAGGCAGCATTTTCTATTAATCAAAAGATACGGCAATATATGTTAGTATGGCAAAGATACCGTGATATTTTACAGTTAATATTTTGTATTGGTTGCATTAGTGTATTTATTAGCAAGCCAGTGACTACAAGTAGTTTTTATACAAATGGGTTTTATTACGGGGTTTAGTTTTAAATACAGTGGTACCTCATCTTACGAACGCCTCTTCTAACGAACTTTTCAAGATACGAACCCGGTGTTTAAGATTTTTTTGCCTCTTCTTCCGAACTATTTTCACCTTACGAACCCAAGCAGCTGCTGATGGGATGAAGGGGTTTCTTTTTTTCCCTTTTTTGAAGAAAGAAAAGGGAGGGGCGGCTTGGAGGGGGAAAAGACTGCATTTAAATAACTAGGAGAACAGAGTGTTTGCAGGAACTGAAAGGGTGTCTTTTGAAGAAAGAAAAGGGAGGGGTGGCTTGGAGGGGGAAATGACTGCATTTAAATAACTAGGAGAACAGCGTGTTTGCAAGCAATGAAAGGGTGTCTTTTGAAGAAAGAAAAGGGAGGGGCGCCCCCCTTGCCTTTCTTCCTTCCCACTCACCCTTTAGCCTAGCCTTGCTTCTTCCACCCGCCCCCTTTAGCTGCTCCTCCCTGCCCTCTGTTCGCCTCCCTTCTAAAGTTTGGGATTTTCCTGAAGGATTTGCACTCATTATTTGCTTTTACATTGATTCCTATGGGAAACATTGTTTCATCTTACGAACTTTTCACCTTACCAACCTCCTCCTGGAACCAATTAAGTTTGTATCATAAGGTACCATTGTATTACATTCAACGTCTTTATATTGCTTGTATCTTTTTGTATTTATTATATTATTTTGTAAGCCGCCCCGACGCCTTTGGGATTGGGCAGCATAGAAATCAAATAAATGAATGAATGAATAAAAATATATAAATAAATAAATAAATAATAAACAAACAAACAAACAAACTTACAACCACTATTAGACCAAGAATCTGAGTCACACGTTATTGCAATTTTAAGCAAGATATCCACATAGCTGCTCCACTCAAGGACTGCAATATCAATCCCAACTGTGATTGTTGACCGCATGACTGCATGGCTCATTAAATGTGCAGAGTGAAAGGTCTGCTTGCTATAAGAAGGCAGGCTGAAGAAGAGAAGCTCAAATCCCCAAGGGCCAAGTTTTGTTTCTTCAGTTCATTGTAGGCCTTCTCCTCTCCTCTATGTATGAAGGGAACTGTGACATGGAGATGGAAAAAGGAAGCTCAGATTTTGAGATCTGAACTTCCTTTCTCTCCCATCTGTCACAGAAGATTCCCTCTCCTCCAGGCACTGGCCTTTCTACCATTCAGAAACTTTGCATTTGCTAATTTTTTCGGGGTAGAAAGCTAGCCAACACAGTGTTTCTGAACGCAAGAAAGGCCAATCTTCAGGAGGTAAGCTTCTTTTCTTATTCCCAGTGAAGAAGTTCCCTTCTACACATAGAGGATCCCGGAGAATAATAATAATAATAATAATAATAATAATAATAATAATAATAATAATAATACTTATTATTATTATTATTACTATTATTATTATTACTATTATTATTATTATTATTATTATTATTATTATTATTAATTATTGGATTTGTATGCCGCCCCTCTCCGCAGACTCGGGGCGGCTAACAACAATAATAAACACAACATGTACAATCCAATAATAAAAAAGAACTAAAACCCCCGATTATAAAACTAAACATACAGACAAACATACCATGTATAACTTGTAATGGCCTAGGGGGAAGAGCTATCTCAACTCCCCCATGCCTGGCGGTATAAATGAGTCTTGAGTAGTTTACGAAAGACAAGGAGGGTGGGGGCAATTCTAATCTCCGGGGGGAGTTGGTTCCAGAGGGCTGGGGCCGCCACAGAGAAGGCTCTTCCCCTGGGTCCCGCCAAACGACATTGTATAGTTGACGGGACCTGGAGAAGGCCAACTCTGTGGGACCTTATCGGTCGCTGGGATTCCGAAGGTAATCTGGTCCATTGCCATGTAGGGCTTTAAAGGTCATGACCAACACTTTGAATTGTGACTGGAAACTGATCGGCAGCCAATGCAAGCCACGGAGTGTTGAAGAAACTCCAGGACTTGGCAGAAAAAAAGTAAGCCTGGATAACAAACAGCCAAGCTTCTAGCTCAGAGCTGAAATTCCATTCTGTGCATGGAACCTGAGCTTAATTTCTCCAGCCCATCCTAGACGTTCCTCACCCCCAAGCACAAAGGGGAGATATTTGTAAGGCAACAATACTTTGCAAACTTTCTTTCCCGCTTTCCTATGCGGGAAACCAGTAGGGAAGATTTGAAATGCCAATCAAATGCTCGCAAAGTATTTGGCAATCAGTTTTAAGTGCAAATATGTTGCCAAATTCTGTTGGGTATGGCACTCATAACTTCAAGGGTCATAAGAAACTTTTTCTAAGTCTGTTGTAACTTCAAAAGATTGTCAAGCAACTAGTTGTAAGCTGGAGGCTACCAGAATTGATAAATACAATATGTAAGATTTTGGGTTCTTTTTTTTATTTATAGTGTTTGGGGAGGGTTTTTTCTTCTTCTTTTGTTTCTATTTTTACTTTAAATTTAAATATTGTTCTGTTAATTGTTTATGTTAAAAATGTAAAGTAAAATTTAAACAAAGATATATATACAGCTGAGAACACTGAACAAGTAATGCCTATTATACATATTATATAAACAGATTCACAAACCAAAACTTTCCTCTTCCTTAACATTGTTTTATATTGCCCAAAATAAAACTTGTGGGTGTAATGTGTTTAAACAGGCGCTTTCCTTTGTAGACAGATATTTTAATCAAGAAGAACACATGGTTTCTGTGAGTTCTTCCTTATAAAATAAATTTCTTAAATTTCATTACACTTCTTTAACCCTTCAATAAAATTATTTGATTTCATTACCTCTGTTATGAAACTAAATTGTTCTATAGTCTATTTTTAGTCTGCATTTTAAGTATTCTGCCCTTTAGTTGGTATACTCGGATAGGAAAGTTGCATTAGAGCTTTATTGAAGATTTAGATAAATGCACCAGAAAAGGAGCAAAATGTTCTGTGATCTTGTGATGAAGTTTCCAGGGACCAGGAAAATGGTCCACTCATATGATCTGCGAAAATAACAATGGGGCTAGGAAAAACATTTGCTACAATTGCATCGATGAAACATGGCAAAATTTAGACTCATTCAAGGGGACTTTCCAGCCATAGTTCAGCAGAATACTGTATTTAGAATATTTATTTTATTATTTATATACTTTATGTTGTGGTTCAGCCTGAGGCAGATCAAAGGCCAGCTGCGTCTCTGCTGGCTCCATGCCCGGAGGAGGCTGACAGCGAAGAGGAGGGGGCTGAGCAGTCGGACGGGGGAGGATCCAGTCAGGAATGTGACGAGGAAGAACAGCATGGGAGCCCCAAGGAAGGGCCCTCCCCTGCCAGTAGCTTGGAGTTATTAGGTGACGAGGCACAAGCTGTCATTGACATGCGACAGAGACGTTTAGATCAAAGGAAGGATCAATTGAGGAGATATTATCAGGATTGAATAAGGAACATCAGGGCTTGGGTGTGGTCCTCATTAGCAGGGAAGGGTTTATAAGGCAGGCAAGCTATTGAAGCCCTGTGGAGTGTTATCAGTTTGGAGTTCCTGTAACCTGCATTGTTTCTCGGCGTCTCTGTTCCTGGCTTGTGGCCCAGCAGTCTTGAAGAACCGTGGGAGGTGTATGTTTGTTATCTACAGCCTCGTCTTGGCAGCAAGAATCCTATATTGATGTATTAACAATTACCTTTGTGTATATATTTGGAGTTCCAGTGTTTTCCTGCTTTGTAAGGACCTTTTCTGTTAGCTTCGTTTTCCTTGAACATTATAAAACTGTATTTGAATTTTACCGGTGTGTCTGGCTTATCTTTTGGGGTTGGTTATAGCTTCCGGAGTGACCCAGACAGAACACTTTATTAAATGTGTATACCGCTCAACAACTCTGGGCAGTTGAAATATTTAAAAGCAAGGGGAAAACACACAAAAGACAAAAAAGAAGATGGGAAGTGCGACAAAATAATTCAGAAAATAAAAGAAATAACCCAATGGAGGCTTCACACACTTACTTAGGACCTGGGCACAGAGCAAAGTCTTCAATGCTCCTCAAAACATTAGTAGGTTGAGAGATGTTCAGATTTTGGGAGAACCTCATTCCTAAGCACTGGTGCTGCTACAGAGAACGTGCACTTTTGGGGTCAAATGAATGTTAATGTTTTATCAAAGGTGAAGCATGCCAAACTAATTGGCTAGGACAACAATCCCCAACCTGCTTACCAATCCAGCTGGGATGGGGGATAGGGGAACTGGGCAATGTGAGTAGAGGGTTTTGCACACAGGCACGGAGCTCAACTTGTGCGAACGACAGGTTGGTGCACACATTTGTGATTGCCCGCTAGTCTGCCTGTCACACAAGTTGAGCTACGTGTGTGCTCTGATCAATCGCAAAGTTCTTAAGACCCATCTTTGCCGTCAGGCATGGGGGAACTGACACATTTCCCCCAGGCCTATACAGTTTATACATGGAATGTTTGTGTGTGTGTTTGCTTTTAATAATGGGGTTTTTAGTGTTTTTTAAATTATTAGATTTGTTCTTACATTGTTCTTGTTATTGTTATGAGCCGCCCCGAGTATTCGGAGAGGGGCAGCATACAAATCTAATAAATAGATAGATAGATAGATAGATAGATAGATAGATAGATAGATAGATAGATAGATAGTTCAAGCGGCTCAATTCTGAATATGCTATGGAGTTGGGTACCCATGGGAAACAGGCAGTCTCGGGGTAACCAGGCTCTATCTATCTATCTATCTATCTATCTATCTATCTATCTATCTATCTATCTATCTATCTATCTATCTATCTATCTATCTATCTATCTATCTATCTATCTATCCATCCATCCATCCATCCATCTATCTACCTACCTACCTACCTACCTACCTACCTACCTATATACAGTACATACATACATATATATATATTGGATTTGTATGCCGCCCCTCTCCGTGGACTTGGGGCGGCTAACAACAGTGACAAAACAGAATGTAAAAAATCCAATACTAAAACAGCTAAAAACCCTTGTTATAAAACCAATCATACATACAGACATACCATGCATAAATTGCAGAAGCCTAGGGGGAAAGATTGTCTTAGTTCCCCCATGCCTGATGACAGAGGTGGGTTTTGAGGAGCTTACGAAAGGCAAGGAGGGTGGGGGCTATTCTAATCTCTGGGGGGAGTTGGTTCCAGAGGGCCGGGGCCGCCACAGGGAAGGCTCTTTCCCTGGGCCCCGCCAACCGACATTGTTTAGTTGACGGGACCCGGAGAAGGCCCACTCTGTGGGACCTAACTGGTCGCTGGGATTTGTGCGGCAGAAGGTGGTCCCTGAGATAATCTGGCCCGGTGCCATGAAAGGCTTTATAGGTCATAACCAACACTTTGAATTGTGACCGGAAACTGATCGGCAACCAATGCAGACTGCGGAGTGTTGGTGTGACATGGGCATATTTAGGAAAGCCCATGATTGCTCTCACAGCTGCATTCTGCACGATCTGAAGTTTCCGAATACTTTTCAAAGGTAGCCCCATGTAGAGAGCGTTACAGTAGTCAAGCCTTGAGGTGATGAGGGCATGAGTGACCGGAGAGGTAGGAGGAGAACCACTGGAGAACAGTGCCTCCCACTCCCAACCCCTCCAGCCAGCGCAGAAGGATACCATGGTCAATGGTATCGAAAGCCGCTGAGGTAAAGAAGCACCAGGACAGAGGATAAACCCCTGTCCCGGGCCTGCCAGAGATCATCCATCAGAGCGACCATAAAAGGCTTTATAGATTATGAAGAGTACCTGGAATTCTACTCCAAAACAAAAAAGGCAACCAATGCAGCCCACAAAGGAAATGGTTTACCAAGGTGTCCCTATCGTGCCCAGAGAACTTTGTCCTGGACCATTTGAAACTTTCAAGTGTGGTTCAAGGGCAGTGCATGTAGAGTGCATTGCAGAAGTCAAGCCTTGGGGTGATCAGGGAATGAGTGATTGTAGGAAGAATTGTTAGTAAACTGTTCCAGATTCCATAAAACCCTGCCTGTTCATGCATATTCCTAAAGCAAACTGAATGGACAAAATATGTAAATATGGAAAAAGAAGAAAATATAGAGAAGTAAGAATTAAAGAAATAACACATCCCACAGACGCTTTATGATACCTTAATGAAAAGCATCAAAGCAGTAATTAAAATAATTATACTTACCAGCCCACTTAAGGCTACAATCCAGATGTAAGACCCAGAGGTTAAAAGCTATAAAACAAAAATGTGTAATTTAAAATGGAATTTCGATAGCACAGTACTTATACTAATATTTATTTCAACACTAATTGAAATACAGTAGAGGAGAGAATATCATAAATTGCATTTCTGTTTATGTGCAACAAAAGGGGCTCAAGTATTCGTTTAAATGTTGTCATGAGTTTAGAACAAAAGCAGAACAATTGAAAAATCTGAATGAAGGTTGAATGAAATCTGGAATAAGGCTGAATGAAAAAGTGTAACAAAAAGAGCTGAACATTTGCTGGGGTTTGCTAAGGTTTTTTTTAATTGTAAAATTCAGTTTGATTTAATAAAATTATTTTCTCCAGAATCTATTATGAAAGCCAACTTCTACAGTAAACATGTATAATGTGTTTTTGTTTTTCATTAGCCATCTACATATTCAAGGGGGGAGAAACAACTTTTAAAAACAAACCAGGCAAGAAAAATACTAAGAACTATACTCTTGATCACAAACTTATTTTAACTTACTTTATAAGTAGGTTATAAGTATATTTTTTTACTTTATATTATGATGCTTACATCAAATAGAGCAATGCTGTTGTGGTTAGCTCTGGCCCAGCTCCTGCCCCAAGGACTGTGGAGGCGGGGGAGACATCCACATGCTGCAGGCCTGTTTTGCCCCCCCCCCCAGTGGAATCTGCTGATGAGGGCTCCTCTGACCAAGAAGACGTGAGTGACAGGGAGGAGGAGAGTGGAGCAGACAGCTCAGAAGGAGATCAATTATCTAGCTCCTCCTTGGAATCAGAACAAGAGTTAATGATACAGCCACGCATGTGGAGAGCGATGCATAGGCAACAACTGAGCGATTATTATCAAAGAAAATGAGGCCACCTGTGGTTGGGTGGGGCTGTGGTAATTAGTGAGCTGCTATAAAGAGCAGCCTGTGGGTTTGGCCATTGTGGAGGATTATCTGATCGTTGTATTTCGTGACTGCTTTGCTGCGTTTGACCTTTTGTGTGCTGATTTTTCCATGCTTGGAAACTAAACCAGAGCAAAGTGTGTTTCACTTTGTGAAAGAAGAAGGACTGTGAATTGCCTCACAGCTGCAAGCTAAGTATCACAGAACTGATAAGGGACTTGTACCAATTACCAGTTTGTTTGGAGACAAGTGCTCTTTGCTATACAAAAAGAGAGCTTAGTTTAAGTGAATTTTCATTATAAAGAACATTGTTTTGAATTTTCAAACGTGTGTGTGTCTGAAATTTGTACCTGTGAATTTTCAGGAGGAGTCTACCAGGGAGTCCGACAGAACAAATACTAAATGGAGATATCTGTCTGTCCATTTATCCCACATGCAATGAAACAACTATTTATTCCTCCCTGCCATTGCTGCAAAAAGAACTGAAAACGAGCATGTAACAAACTAAACATGGTCAACAGCATTTTTCAGAAAGAGAATTAGGAAAGGTTGTTTAGCACTTTGCACTTCTACCCTCAAAATCCAAGCTATATTGGGTGCATCTTCCTTAAAAAAAACCCAAAACCCTGAAATGCATAACATGGGGTTAATAATATTTTAAATCTTTGAACATTGTTTTATTAAAAAACTTCAACAATCTGAAAATTTATCATGTCAGATATTTAATTAGAATGCAAGAGTGATAACAATTTAGCATGATGCCAATTGCTGACAGAATGAAAGTGATTATTTAACGGCAGCTATCAGCTTGTTATGATAAGATTGGAGAGCACAGCAAAGAAAGTGAAGCTATGATAATATCTAGAAAAATGTCAACAGTTGCTTTGCCTTCGCTGTAAAATGAAAACTCTTAAGCAAAGTAACAGGAGTTGCAAAACATATTCTTTATTTGGTCTGAATATTTAGGGAAGTGTAAAAGTATCATCCAGACTAGCTCTCTATTAATAGCCTGGGCTGAAAGCTTAGTTACCAATGAAAAACCATAGTTTTAGAAGTAGCTTATCTGTCAAGTAGATTATCTAAACGTTACAAAATTATTTTTAAAAAGGAAGAAACAGAAGATTAAGATCCTAGTATTTAACAAACTAGACATGTTCCCAACATAAAATATTGCCTTAGGTATGTATTCAAAAAATAAAACTTTAGGGTGGCACATTATCAATAAGGGAATAAATATTAAACAAATGAATACACTAGCCTAGGATGGAAGTTTGAGTTCTACAGGAAATTTTGAACCAAAGTCCAACAAAAAGTCTAACCAAAATCTATCATAAAATAATACTAACACTAAAGGCACTCTGAAAGTTGGTTTTCCCCACTTCTGGCAATTAAAAGTAGGATAAAACTATGGGAAGTATTTCACTCTATGAAATACCCGAATATCTCCGGGACCGCCTTCTGCCGCACGAATCCCAGCGACCAGTTAGGTCCCACAGAGTTGGCCTTCTCCGGGTCCCGTCAACTAAACAATGTCGTTTGGCGGGACCCAGGGGAAGAGCCTTCTCTGTGGCGGCCCCGACCCTTTGGAATCAACTCCCCCCAGATATCAGAGTTGCCCCCACCCTCCTAGCCTTTCGCAAGCTCCTTAAAACCCACCTCTGTCGTCAGGCATGGGGGAATTGACATGTTCCTTCCCCCTAGGCTTATAAAAATTGTGTATGGTATGCTAGTGTGTATGATTGGTTTTTAACTTGTGGTGTTCTTAAAATTAATTTAATATTGGATTTGTCTTGTATTGCTGTTGCTGTGAGCCGCCCCGAGTCTGCGGAGAGGGGCGGCATACAAATCTGATTAAACTTAAACTTAAACTTAAACTATGTATTGAATATCATCACTAAGCTCTTATTGCTACTGCTATCAATTTACTGCACATTCACAGATTTACTCTATAGCGCTTAGTGCATTTTTAAAAATTAGTTTTGGGATTTTTAGGATTAAATATTTGGAAATAACTGTTATTGTTCTAGAAGTTCTTAGAAAATAGTGGGTGCAAATGGAAAGTGCAGAGCTGCTAAATTAAGGCAAAACAAATTAACACATACAAACCTGCAAACCCAATATATAAACCAGTGTCTTGTTTGTGATGGAAAATTGTCCTAGAATTTGTGTCACTTGCACTCTTGGAATGGAGGTATAAAATGGAACAAAAAGAGCAAATACAGGCCCCAAGCTGTTGAGACAAAATATAAAAATTTACAAAAATGGAATATCAACACAATTCTTAGAGAAAATATTAACTCTCTCTTCCTTAACTATTTTGATTAATCAAATGCATCTTAGTACTTTTTCAAGTATTAAATACTGTATCCAAATTGACTAACAGACACATTTAAAATATCACAAGGTGGGGTTTTTTTTGTTTAAATTTAGTTTTTAAAAAGTACACTCTGGTATAGAGCCCATAGAATAAGAGGGCCCTTTGCCTGCTTCTTACTTAAACCATCCAATAAGCCATAATTAAATGCTTTTCTCAATGAGTAAAGTATAAAAATGAGTTCCTTCTTCCTTCATTTTGATACTTAATCACTTGGTAGGAATAACGTCTCTGTCTTATCTTCTGTGTGATCTATTCTTCTTTATCTTCTTAATCACAACAAATATTAGGAGTGATTTATACATGCAAATATTCAGTTTTATAAAAACAGGAGAGGAAATATACATTTGAATACTGTATACAAGTGATAGTTTTAAGATAAGAGAATATACACAAGTATTTGGGGCTTGAACTGTGGTGACACTGATGATGTTACCTAGTTGGATAACAAAATGTCTACAAGCAAGAATTAAAGTCAGAGACCACCAGTGACTCCACAAATGATAATTTATATTGAGCTTTCAACACACAAGTAAATATTGCAAGGAAGCAATTAAAATCAGCGCAAATGGTATTTTCTTTTAATTATTCAATCTTTCAAATCCAAGTTCTCAACAATCTCAGCATTCATCTAGACTCAAACAGATGCTTCTTTAAATTAGTAATTTTGTTTCAGCTATTTTCAAGGACTTTTCTGTTCCTACAAATACTCTGTGTTGACAGAATATTAAACATATCCTATCAAACAGGTACAGAAAGCTATAATTCAGACTTGGTCATGCATAATTCAACAAACATTAAATTAAAAAACCAACTTTTTCCATGCTTTTAAACAACAAACAAACAAGAATAAGGACATCTTTAGAGCGGAGGTAAACTGTATCCTAAACAAGAATTGTCATCCAAATATTTATGAATTGCTGTGAAGAACAGTAAATTTATTGCAGACACATTACATATTATATTTATGTAACATTATGGCACAGATTGACATTTGCTTAAAATATTTATTTATTTATTCATTCATTCATTCATTCATTCATTCATTCATTCATTCAATTTTTATGCCACCCTTCTCCTTAGACTCAGGGCGGCTTACAACATGTTAGCAATAGCACTTTTTAACAGAGCCAGCATATTGCCCCCACAATCCGGGTCCTCATTTTACCCACCTTGGAAGGATGGAAGGCTGAGGCAACCTTGAGCCGGTGATGAGATTTGAACTGCTGACCTTCAGATCTACAGTCAGCTTCAGTGGCCTGCAGTACAGCACTCTACTTGCTGCGCCACCCTGCCTCTATTCCTATATACTTGGCTTATTAGTTTATTTCTCAATGTATTCTCTCTATTTATTTAAAATACTTATATATCCATCTATCTTATG
Organism: Erythrolamprus reginae; assembly: GCF_031021105.1. NCBI lineage: Eukaryota > Metazoa > Chordata > Lepidosauria > Squamata > Dipsadidae > Erythrolamprus > Erythrolamprus reginae. Next base: position 111,247,713 of record NC_091953.1, on the reverse strand, counting down.
TACAATAACACTGCAAGAATAATAAATCATAAAGAAATCAGTAATGCTAACATCAAACCTCATAGTATCCCACCCCTATCACGGAATGGGACTTTTTTCCTCCTCCACTTCTCCGAGCCTGTTTCGTCCCCAGCCTTCCCACCCCCCAGTCATTCGGCACAGCCCTTTCTCCCCGGCCCTTTCGCTGAACGGGCTCAAAAGCACTTTCGCCCTGGCCTTTTGGACGCCGGGGACACTTTCCTGTCAGCCAATCAGAGGATTTGTTCCTATTCATTCCCTTCCACTCTGCCCGCGTGTGCTCCTGGAAGCGGCCTTTTTAGGAGAAGGAGTGGGAGTTTTATATTTTAATTTGATTAGAAGTAAGGCAGAAATCGAAATAACAAATGAGCGCAGTTCCCCTGTCTTTACCAAAAAAGTATCTACTTCATGGAATTTTTTCTGATTCAGTAATTCTAAAACAAAATTACATCCCCTCTTTAAGAATCCCACCCCACCCCATCGTGTTGTTTTGTTTTTTGTTTTTGTTTGTTTTGTGATGTTTATGTATTTTTTCTTAATGTAAATAATAAAGATTTTTTTTAAAAAAAGAATCCCACCCCTTTCTTCAGTAACTGAATTTAAACATACCTGGGATAAACATATATCCATCCTAAGATAAAATACAGGAAATAGTATAAGGGCAAACTAGATGGACCATGAGGTCTTTTTCTGCCGTCAGTCTTCTATGTTTCTATGTTTCTATTCCAGAGAGAAAAGGCAGCAATGAATGGCTGGGGGGGGGGGGCGGGCAGAAGGTTGGGGACAAAACAGGCTTGGAGAAGTGGAGGAGGCAAAAGGTCCCAGACCCCCCTGTACATATGTTGGCTTCAATCTCCCTCTAGCCTGATGTTCTCATATTTAGCTAATTTGGGTCAGGCTTTGGTTCATAGGTTGCATAAACACAAGCAATTTGGTTATCTTATTATAGAAGTACAGTGATCTCTTGTTTTTCACGGTGGGATGAGTTCCAAGATCACCCGTGAAAAACGAATTTCCATGAAGTAGAGGAAAGATATTTTTTAATGTATTTGGACTTTTAAAACCCACCCTTTGCATTAAACAGTCGTTCTATAATGTTTCTCAGCTGGAACTACATGTGATATCCTACCAGTTTCTTTAATAGAGTATAGTAGTACTGTAGAAGAATTTTATGAATTTTTAATGGATTTAAAATTTTCAATGGATTTAAGCCCCCCCTTTGAAAATCCGTGAAGTAGTGAATCCGTGAAAGGTGAACCGCGGGGTAGCGAGGGATTACTGTACTACCGTATTTCCTCAAAAATAAGACCCTGTCTTAAATTTTTTTGAACTCTGAAATAAGGGCTTGGTCTTATTGCCATGCACTTAAAAGCCTGATCAGGGGATGTCTTATTTTGGGGGAAACAGGATACTAAGCTATATAAAGGTTTAGTATGATAGGTTAACTCAGTGAATTTCAACCTTTTTTGAGCTGCGGCACATTTTTTACATTTACAAAATCCTGGGGCACACCAACAACCAAAATGACACCCTAAGACAGTACATATTATACATATTCCCCCCCCCTTGTGTGTGTGTGTGTGTATACACACTTGAACCATTTCCAAAAACAGGTGAGGGCTGGGGGGGGTTCCTCTCTTATTCTTTGGGTGCTTTTTATCATATGCTTTAAATCAAGAGTCACTTCTCTCTTTTGTTTCTCTCTCTTTCCTCTCATTCTCGCGCCTCAATCATTTTCTCATTTCTCTTTTTTTCTCCCCTTTTTTCTCACATTTCTCTCTCCCTCTCCTCTTTCTTTCTCTCTCTCTCTCTCTTGCTTTCTTTCTCTCTCACACACAAACTCTCTCTCTTGCTTTCTTTCTCTCTCTTTCTCTCTCCCCCCGCTCTCTCTTGCTTTCTCTCTCTCTCGCTTGCTTTCTTTTTCTCTCTCTTTCTTTCTCTTTTTTGTTTCTTTCTCTTTCTCTCTTTCTCTCTCCCCTCTTGCGGCACACCTGACCATGTTCCACGGCACACTAGTGTGCCGCGGCACACTGGTTGAAAAACACTGGGTTAACTAACAATGATTTGCTACTACTTAGAAAGCCTTTAAACCCTATCTTTTACTCTTCTCTGAGCAGTGTTGAATTGAGACAATAATTTTAATTTATTTTTGTGTCTGCATAATAATTTCAGATATTTCATAAGTTTTAAATGTCACGTATGCTCAATAGGATTTCTAAAAAGGCAGTTTTCCCCAACCCTTCCTCCTTAATGAGGGGAAAGTTCCACTGATTGATCGTTGATTCTGATAGCTTTTTTTTGACACCACAGCATTTTTATTGTACTTTAACATCAAAATAACTCCTTTTTTTCTCTTGCTTTATACACCCACACACTCCTACACACCAAAAATAAAAACAGATTTATCAGATCTTTCTCATTAATACATTTCCCAGCATCACAAAAGGCTGCTGTCTCGTTGATCTACGATTCCCTGCATCTTCATTATAAGAAGTTGGAGAGTTAATACCAAAAATGAGGAAAAGAAACCCTGGGAAGCCAGTTCTTCTTATTTGTCACATTTCTTGTCACGTATCCGCAGAAATAAATTTCCTGATCTTTTGTAGCTGACCATTCTCTTCATGAGAAATTACCCTACCACAGGCCAACAAAACTGATACATGGGGAAAGGCCATAACTTAAAAATAATTGTGGGTTACAGAGAAATAGTTGGGTGTGATGATCAATTGTTTGGAGACTACCAGTATAGCAGCAGCAGCAGCAATTAGTAGTATCCATGAGATTTAAAGGTACAGTGGTACCTCTACCTCGGGTTTTCAAGATTTTTTGCCTCTTCCCAAGAACCATTTTCCACTTACAAACCCGACCCTCCGAAACTGTAACTGGAAAAGGCAGGGAGAAGCTACTGTGGGGCCTCTCTAGGAATCTCCTGGGAGGAAACAAGGCCGGAAAAGGCGGGGAGAAGCCTCCATGGGGCCTCTCTGGTGTTGTGATTCAGCCTGAGGCTCCTCAGGGACCGGCTGGATCTCTGCCGGATCCATGCCCAGAGGAGGAGGACAGTGAACAGGAGGGGGAGGACCAGGCAGACGGGGGAGAGGAACGTCAGGAAGAGGAGGAGGGAGAGCAGCCTGAGACCCCCGGGGGGGGGGGCTCTCCCCAGCTAGTAGCCTGGATTCCTTGGATGAAGACACACAGGCTATAATAGACATGAGGCAGCGACAAGCAGCTCAAAGAAGGGGCCAATTAGAAAGGCATTTCCATCCCTGAATTGGCAACAGCTGGGTTTGGGTGTGGTTCTCCTCAGCAGGGTTGAAAAGGCAAGCCCGCCCTTACAGTCTTGTGGAGAGTTATCAATTGGGAGTCCTGTGACCTTGCTTCAATCCTCAGCATCTCTGATCCTGGCTTGTGGCCTAGAAGTCTGGAAGACCTGGGGGAGGCGTGGGTTTTATTATCTCCAGCGTTGTTTTTGCCAGCAAGAATCCTGTTTTATTGCCTGGCCTTCGTGAAACCTCTGTGAAGCTTCATAGTGTTCCTGTCTGTAAGAACAGTTTTTGTTACCTGTGTTTGCTTTGAATTATATAAACTGCCTTTGCTTTTTACCAGTGTGTCTGGCTACTCTTTTTGGTTGGTGTTGGCATCTGGGGGGACCCAGACAGAACATCTAGGAATCTCCTGGGAGGAAACAGGGCCTCCCGCCTCCCTGTGGTTTTCCCAATCGCACACATTATTTGCTTTTACATTGATTCCTATGGGAAAAATTGCTTCTTCTTACTTAACTTTTCTACTTTCTTAACTTTTCTACTTAAGAACCTGGTCATGGAACAAATTAAGTTTGTAAGTAGAGGTACCACTGTATTTGGCAGCATCTTTTCTGTGGCGAAAGAAACTGCAAAGAACTTGCAGATACTTTCTACCAGTGTGATGCTTGAGGACAGTGGATTGGTTGGTTTGTTTTTAATGATGTAACAGTAGGTGGGATGACCTTGGAAGATAAGAGAGGACTTGTAGATTAGACAGTAGTCAGATAAGCAGTATCTGAGAGAGCAGATAGAACATGGGCATGGCAAACATCTCAAAGGAGGCCTCCCCAGTTTCTTAATAGAGATGTGTACTTTCAGACTTGCAAGATTCTGTTAATGTTATCGGCAATAACATTAGGGCTAGGATTTCTGGAAGTGGATAATCTCACAAGGTTGACAACCTCTGGGTGGCTCCCAACCTGTTGTCTTTTCGTAAGGCCATGAAGACCTGGCTTTGCCGGCAGGCCTAGGGGCAATTAATCAACAACTATCATGGCCTAGCCGTATGAAAGTTATGTATGCATGCTGATGGGTTAGCTTATTTGGGCGTTTAATTAATGTTTTATAGTTTAGATTTATATTTGACTTCTTTTTATTGTTTTGTAATTTATACTGTTGTAAACCGCCATGAATCCTTCGGGATTGGGCAGCATGAAGTCGAATGAATGAATGAATAAGCATCCTATGAGCCATTTGTTATGTAGATCTACTGTATAGGAATACTTTATTGTCAAACTATTCTTGTGGGAAATCTTTGACCAGAGCTATAGCTGCACACTTGTTCTTCTCACTTGAGCCCATACAGTGGTATAATGGTTGGGAAAATGTGAACTTATTTAGAACTTAGAGAAGATAGTAGAAGTGTCTCCCTGACATACTTAACCCAGGGAGCTGGAACCATATAGTAGAGTGATGGCTAACCTTTTCTGGAGCAATGGTTAAAGTGTGTGTACATGTGTGAATGTGTGCGCATGCACCCCCCAAAATGCAATGCATGTGTGGACCCCCCGCATGCGTCCCAAGGATCCAATGATAGCCAGCCAGCGGGAGGCGCACACACATGCATGGTAGAAATTAACCAGGATGACGGCTCATGTGCTCACACATGTCATAGATTCATCATGGATATAATACAATAAAGGTTGACTTGGTCGAAGAGAAGCCATTAAAATCTGTCACTTCCCACCACTGTTGGTTGTCATGGACCATTTAGAAAAAAACAACACAGTGGCCTGATGAGACACAATAGAGATGGTATGGCTTGCCATTTCCCTAACATTCTCCCCTTATATTCCAATCCATGGGCTGGTGGGCTGCTGCACGAATCCCAGCGACCAGTTAGGTCCCACAGAGTGGGCCTTCTCTGGGTCCTGTCAACTAAACAATGTCGTTTGGTAGGGCCCAGGGGAAGAGCCTTCTCTATGGCAGCCCCGGCCCTCTGGAACCAACTCCCCCCGGAGATTAGAATTGCCCCCACCCTCCTCGCCTTTAGTAAGCTCCATAAAACCCACCTCTGCCGTCAGGCATGGGGGAACTGAGATATTCTTTCCCCCTAGGCCTTTACAATTTAGGCATGGTATGTTTGTTTGTATGTATGTTTAGTTTTACAATAAGGGTTTTTAAAGTTGTTTTAGTATTGGATTTACATGCTGTTTTTTATTACTGTTGTTAGCCGGCCCGAGTCTACGGAGAGGGGCGGCATACAAATCCAATAAATAAATAAATAAATGAATGAATGAATGAATGAATGAACGAACGAACGAACGAACGAACAAACAAACAAACAAACAAACAAACAAACACTATATGGGAAAGAAAAAGTGTTGGTACAGCAATCCTCTATTTGTGGGTCAATCTAGGATTTTATTTGTCAACATTAGAATGAGTTAACCCTCTTATCCATTTTTGCATAACATAACTGACTGAGAAAGGTTTAGCCCCACCAACCCTAAACCTCTTATGGGTTAAAACTAGCCCCTCAAACTTGTTAATAAATGTAGCAGGTCATATATCACACTACCTCTTTCTTTGATTCAGTTATACATGCCAGGGAAACAAGACTACTCATACATTTTTCCAGATTAATCAGATTACTTTTCTTTTAATGCCTGGTGGCTGGCAAGCAACAATACTCTAGCTTACAACAAGATGGTCCTTTTCATATGAAAAATGTTCTGGGGTTTTGTCAGAGCCAAGGACATTCAGGAAATTGGAACATTAAAAGGTTCAATTTCCTAAGTTTAAGAAATATTAATTAATATCAAATTGTCAAAGGTTCTGGTAGTTATTGTAGTTACACTGCTAACAAAAATATGTAGGCAAATTTTTGCCCTAATTATATACATATCATTGTACTTCCCAAAATATATATAAACCCATCATATTGGAAACTGTTAAAAGTTATTTTTTTATATTTCACAATATGTGCAATGCTTTTCTATCCTAATTGTTAAACTGAAGCATACTGTTGAGGAGTCTCACTGAAATTCTGTATTCTAAATCTTGACTTAGACATATTCTGGCCTATGACTATAATAAATATTTGGCTTGATTTGATCGGAATAAACCTTGACAAAAATACAAATATTATTTATTTATTTCTTTTGTATCCAAGACCACAAGTGAAACCAGATGTAACAGTTTAAAAGAAAAGAATTATTGTCCTTGTCTCCTAAAATCTTAAACTTCATTGAACAAAATACTTAATGATAGTTTCCATATTACAGAATACAGCAAAGAAACAAATTGAGCTTATAACTTCTGCTGGTTTCATGGAAGCCATCAATTCCATTTCTATAGAGGGTTGTGGGGTTTTTTGTTTTTTTTCTGCAGTACTACAGAAGTGACTTACCATTGTCTTTTCTGGAAACTAGACTATATTGCACTAGCTGCATTTTAGGTATTTTCATTCTTACTGCAGCATACTTCTTTTGGTCTCTCGTGCACTGAATTTGTGTCTCATCTTTTGCCCAACTATACAATTAACATATCATTTTTTTCCATCAATAATCTTTGTATTATTGTAGGCTAGTCTAGAAATATGTGTCATTCATGTATAATTTCATACAACTGGAAATGCAGAGTTTCGTTTAAAAATACAGTGATCCCCCGTTTATTGCGTCCCCAACCATTGCGAACACGGTACTTCGCTATTTTTCAACCCGGAAGTCAAAATACCATCTACGCATGCGTGCCCGGGGCACGCATGCGTAGATGGCAACCGGGAGATCAGCTGCTGGGCGGCTTCCCTGAGTCTTCCCCCTCTTGCTGGCGTCAGCGAGGAGTTTCCCCACCGCCCACGCAAACTCCTCGCTGCCGCCCGCCCTTCGCCCGCCCACGCCGTTCATTCTCGCCGCTTTTGAGCTGAGTCCGGAAGCGAATTCGCTCCCGGACTCAGCTCAAAAGCGCCGATAGCAAGCGGCAAGGAACGGCTTGTCCACGCTTGCTATCGGCGCTTTCGAGCTGAGTCCGGGAGCGAATTCGCTCCCGGACTCAGCTTGAAAGCGCCGATAGCAAGCGGCAAGGAACGGCTTGTCCACGCTGGTTCTCGGCGCTTTCGAGCTGAATCCGGGAGCGAATTCGCTCCCGGACTCAGCTCGAAAGCGGCAAGAACGAACGGCGTGGACAAGCCGTTCCTTGCCGCTTGCTATCGGCGCTTTCGAGCTGAGTCCGGGAGCGAATTCGCTCCCGGACTCAGCTCGAAAGCGGCGAGAATGAACGGCGTGGACAAGCCGTTCCTTGCCGCTTGCTATCAGTGCTTTTGAGCTGAGTCCGGGAGCGAATTCGCTCCCGGACTCAGCTCGAAAGCGCCGAGAGCCAGCGCCCCCCGGACCCCCAACCCGGGTTTGGGGGGCTGCTAGGAAGCCCTCCATGCCGGCGGCAAACAGCCGCGCCGCCCCCAATCTTCGGCTCCTCGCTAGCGCTGTGGGAGTAAAAACACCATCTGCACATGCGCAGATGGTGTTTTTACTTCCGCAGCGCTACTTCGCGAAAACCCGCTCGTTGCGGGGGGTCCTGGAACGGAACCCTCGCAACGAGCGGGGGATCACTGTATAACTGGTCCATAGGAAGGGACACTCAACACTCCCCCATACCTGGACAATTGGAAATGTGAATGGCCAGGGTAGATTAAATGAAACACACAAACATCCCAATTACACCTAAGTTTGATCTTCAGTTTTCAAGAGATACTACTACTGTAAGATTGGGACTGGAGGGAAAAAACCCTCTCTCGGAGTAAAGAAAAGTCCACAATTCTGGCAACAGCAGCAACGAATACTGAACATAATATACGTTCACCTTATTTTGCAAAACTTTATTCTGCTCCTTCTTTCTGCATTTCTTATGCAGAAAGGATACTATTTTTTCTGGGATGTGTTAACCAGAGGTTTTTTTACAACTAGATACTGCGGGTTTAGAGAGAGAGGAAATGCTCTCATCTCTGTAAAAGGGGAGTGTGACCTAACCAGTCTTAAGAACAAATACAAAAGGGGAAACAGTTGCATATGAAATGTACCACCACAAAGGACACATCAGAGGACTTAATGAAGTAGCAAAACGTGAGTATAGCTGACATTATTGTTTCCATAGATTAATTATTGTAAAGATTTTTTTTAAAAAGTGGTATATGTCTATATTGATTTATTGATTTATTTTTATAATTTTTATTTTTTATTTTAAAATTTTATGAAACAAACAATAAAAGATGACAAAGTGTCAAAACAATAATTACAGAGTTATATAAGAAATCATTTTTGATTCACAGGTTATTGGATTCATAAGAAATTATGCAGTTCCATAAGCCCTTATGAAGAATTCCTATTGTAAAGTATGAATATTTATCAATCACCACTAGTTCATCAAAGCAGACAAATGAGCAGCAGTCTTTTATTCTGGGATTATAATTAGCTTTTATTTGAATAGCAAAAATATAAGGATTAATTACATGCAAAAGGAAGGAAGCAAAAAGTCAGAGACAATTCGTATTATGTTGCTTTGGCTTTGCTCGAAGATAAACATTATTAAAATAATTAAGGCAACTTTTGGAATTCTGTTTCAGTACTTAAAATGTATTATAGTTCAGTCCTCCTTCATTAAAATGTTTTATAATAGGCATTATAATATAGGCATTAAACATTGGGAATGTTTAATTATTCATTATACAGTATATAATTATTCATTATAATTATAAATTTTTTATTATTATTATTATTATTATTATTATTATTATTATTATTATATTATAATGAAACATTATAATGAAACATTAATATAATATAGGCATTAAACATTGGGGAAAAAATCATCTTATTTCTCTAGAATATTGTATAAAATTCTGCCCAGAAATATGTCTCATTGAACAGGGTGCTCTTCCATTTCATTGGTTTTGGTCTCATTATATGCTGGACTAACTGAATTCCTATAGTATCACTCTGGATAGTTAATTGAACCAAAAGTACATGAAAGTTTTTTAAAAGGCAGTAGTTTACAGGCAGTTGATTCCACTTTTTTGGAACATGCTGGAATGAAGCATATTGGAGACATTTATCTAACAAATTTCTCTTTTAGGACAACTCCAGTTTGAAAATTGTAGATATTCTTTTGCTGGAAAAGTCATGAAAAAGCAGGCAACCTTTGGATCAGCTTATTGCTAATCAAGTCTTTAATTCATCCAACCCTCTGTCAGAGCAGATTAGATTGCTGAAAATTGCCCCTGGAGTATAGTTAAAAGTCTATCTTGATTTCACAATTTGGTCCAGATGCACCAGCAACATATAAACTCCAAAATTATTGTCAATATTGGTATATAAATCTTTTGTATGATATCAACAGCACTTTTTTAAAATGTGAAAAATTAATGAGTAAAGGTAGATACTAGCAACAACTCTGGAATAACAAGTTGAACAAATTCAATAGGTAGGAGTTTAAAAGAATACAAAATACATGTTTTATGATGTTACAACAATTAAAAAACAACTTTCAGATTTATTGGACAACTCGGAGAATGCTTTTAAAAAGTTAGCGGTCAAACTCAATATGCTGAAAGTGCAAGAGTGGTTAAAGGGACACATTCACTTATGATACAGGCTTCTCCTAACTTTGCACATTTTGGCTTAATATTCATAAAATAATATGTTGTTTAAAATATGGCTTAGAGATTTAAATGTACTCTTGAATGGCATACAAAGCATTTGGAATTTATATTAAGAGCTATGCCTTTACCAGACTGATATTTCCAGCAAAAGATGTTGAAAATACAATGTTAAAAATGCAATGCAATCCCAGGATTACCATCTTGGATCAATTACATATAAATACTGTACTTTTGCTTAATTTGTTTTCTGACAGTATAATGGAAAGTTTAATCATTCTTATTCTGCATGATTAAGGACTAATGAAGGCCTTACTGACTTTATAAAATATATTTTTCTTTTTTTCCTTTTTTTGTTTTAATGAAAACAGTTAAAATGCACTATATCATATATATTTTACATTTAACGTTTATCATTTCCAAAATAAGAGTGTTCACTTACAGAATTTAATTTCAATGCATATGGTGTAGTTTCATGGAATTTTATTCTGAGAAAACTGCAAATCTATCTTTAAAGATATTCTTACTATAAAAAACCCCATAGATTCAAATTTTGAAAGCTAAGTATCAGTTTAAGGATTTAATTAACATCTAGGTTATAGAAGTGTATCCCATAGCAATAGCACTTAGATTTATATACCGCTTTATAGTGCTTTACCAGGCATCTCCTAAGTCAGTGGTTCTCAACCTTTCTAATGCTGTGACCCCTTAATACAGTTCCTCTTGTTGTGGTGACCCCCAACCATAAGTCTAGCGCCAATTCTCCCAACAGAACTTTAAGCTGATTGGCAGGAAGTCTAGCACCAATTCTCCCAACAGAACTTTAAGCTGATTGGCAGGAAGTCTAGCACCAATTCTCCCAACAGAACTTTAAGCTGATTGGGCTCAGGCTCTTAAGTAGAAAATGGTTCTTAAGAAGATGCAAAAAAATCATGAACACCCGTTCTTAAGTAGTGGTGTTCTTAGGTAGAGGTACCACTATACTAAGATCCTATATATTAATGCTATAGTAAAATTTGGAGAAAGCAGCAGTACCAGGGAAATCAGGAGATACAGGCTGTTCAAAAAAGCATAAAGATTTATTGCAAGCTTAAACTCCCTACAAAAATTTGATGTCCCAATGGCCAAGGGAAATGTGTGGGAATATGAAGACATTCAAAGTGGGCTGGGCTCAGATGTCTTGTGAGAACGCAGAGACTGATGACATATGGTGCATTTGACCCCTCTTTCGGACTCAGTCGGGTCATCTTCTATATGATACTTGAAATCTGTTTTACATTAAGAACATTCAATGTCCCAAATTAGAATAGCTTTCTTATTTTTCTCTATCTGTTGTCCTTATTTTTCACTTTTTCCTAAATTAATATTTGATTTTAAAACATGTTGTAATAAAATATAAGTCCTGCAAGCCTCGGTCCTCTCCCCCTTGCTATTTAACATCTACATGAAACCGCTGGGTGAGATCATCCAAGGACATGGGGTGAGGTATCATCAATATGCCGATGATACCCAGCTTTACATCTCCACCCCATGCCCAGTCAATGAAGCGGTGGAAGTGATGTGCCGGTGCCTGGAGGCTGTTGGGGCCTGGATGGGTGTCAACAGACTCAAACTCAACCCGGATAAGACGGAGTGGCTGTGGGTTTTGCCTCCCAAGGACAATTCCATCTGTCCGTCCATTACCGTGGGGGGGGAATTACTGACCCCCTCAGAGAGGGTCCGCAACTTGGGCGTCCTCCTTGATCCACAGCTCACATTAGAAAACCATCTTTCAGCTGTGGCGAGGGGGGCGTTTGCCCAGGTTCGCCTGGTGCACCAGTTGCGGCCCTATCTGGACCGGGACTCATTGCTCACAGTCACTCATGCCCTCATCACCTCGAGGTTCGACTACTGTAATGCTCTCTACATGGGGCTACCTTTGAAAAGTGTTCGGAAACTTCAGATCGTGCAGAATGCAGCTGCGAGAGCAGTCATGGGCTTACCTAGGTATGCCCATGTTTCACCATCACTCCGCAGTCTGCATTGGCTGCCGATCAATTTCTGGTCACAATTCAAAGTGTTGGTTATGACCTTTAAAGCCCTTTATGGCATCGGACCAGAATATCTCCGAGACCGCCTCCTGCCGCACGAATCCCAGCGACCGATTAGGTCCCACAGAGTGGGCCTTCTCCGGGTCCCATCAACTAAACAATGTCAGTTGGCGGGCCCCAGGGGAAGAGCCTTCTCTGTGGCGGCACCGGCTCTCTGGAACCAACTCCCCCCGGAGATTAGAACTGCCCCTACTCTTCCTGCCTTCCGTAAACTCCTTAAGACCCACCTTTGCCGTCAGGCATGGGGAAATTAAACATCTCCCCCTGGGCACGTTTAATTTATACGTGGTATGCTTGTGTGTGTGTCTGTTAGTATATGGGGTTTTAAAAAAATCTTTAAATATTTTAATTAATTGGATTATTATGATTTGTTTCACTTGTTGTGAGCCGCCCTGAGTCTTCGAAGAGGGGCGGCATACAAATCCAAATAATAAATAAATAATAAAATAAAATCTACGATGGGTACTGTATTTTTGGGAGCATAAGACACACCGGAGTATAAGACGCACCTTAGTTTTTGGGGAGGAAAATTGGGAAAAAATAATCTGCCTACCAAGTATTCATTTTGCTGGTCCTCAGTCTGGTCAGCTTCAGACTAGCAAAGCATGGAAGATCACTTCGCTCGTTAGCACATTAGGGCTGAAAAAAGCTTTGTAAAGCTACATTCGGAGTATAAGTCGTATCCAAATTTTCAGCCTCTTTTAGGGGGGGGAAGGTGCCGCCTTATACTCCGAAAATACAGTAAGTTCAAAAGTAAACTCAGTACAAAGTGGACTAATATCCTGCTTACATTAATTATACTGTAAAAGAATGGTGTAATACTATTAAGCAACTTGTTTGCTAACTGTACACTAGATATAGTTTACAATAGATAGTTACACCTGGTTTGCTAACTGTACACTGGAACATTTTTAAAAACTTCATTAAAGCCTGGAAGCAAAAAGAGGGAAAACTCATTGGGTCTTTATAACCATCTCCCTTGTTCTTGCTCAGTCTACTAATCCAATGTAACTTATTTTTAAGGATATTTTTAGTGTTAGAAGATTTATTTATTGTTGTGCTTTAAAATTGTGGGGCGCCTCAATTAGTGTTTATAATCAAGAGGATATATTTTGATAAGTATGATAAAGATACACACATAATCGACTTCTTAAGTACATAAAATATTTCTAATATTGAAACCCTGTCAATGGAGAAAAGTTAACATTAAGGCAAACAAAACATCTAAATACCAGATAATTTTTTGCGACAGCACAAAATAGAATTTCAATATGTAATCGTGTTTTTTATTACTGCCCTAATGTTTTTAATCACCAGTCATTTTCTGCCTATTATTGATCTCTTTATTTAATTCAACGTAGGTGTCACACGTTTCTAAATTGATTTTAGATGGGTTTTTTAGGGGAGGGGAGAGGGGAAAGGATTCTGGGATATTTTTCCAGAAAGCATTTTCCATTCATATACCTTTATTTATTAAGCTGAAACGAATAGAGTATATGTGTTAATACTAAAGAGAGTACAGCCCAGCTGATTTCAGCATCTAAACAATGGGTGTCAAATTCACAGTGTCACATTGCCATCATATGACATTTTGCAATGATTATTCCCTTTGTGGAGCTGGGATGGGCATAGCCTGCGTGTAATACATCTGTCCCATTGGCCGCCAGTTTGACACCCATTATAAACTATTGCTATCATCTTTTTAAAAAATTACTTATGATTATCTAACAGGGTTCAATCAAAAAATCATTTGCATATTAACAAAATGGAATTTATTTATTTATTTATTTATTTATTTATTTATTTATTAGATTTGGATGCCGCCCCTCTCCGTAGACTCGGGGCGGCTCAACAACAGTGATAAAGAACAATATGTATTGACAAATCTAATAATTTAAAATCTAAAATAGCAATTGTACATTTAAAAAATCTAAAAACAAGGAACCCCAATATAAAAAACATACATACAGTCATATCATGCACTAACACTACATAGGCAGGGGGAGATGTCTCAGTTCCCCCACGCTTGACGACAGAAGTGGGTTTCGAGGAGTTTACGAAAGGCAAGGAGGGTAGGGGCAGTTCTAATTTCTGGAGGGAGCTGATTCCAGAGGGTCGGAGCCGCCACAGAGAAGGCTCTTCCCCTGGGTCTCGCCAGACGACATTGTTTAGTCGACGGGACCCGGAGAAGGCCAACTCTGTGGGATCTGACCAGTTGCTGGGATTTGTGTGGCAGAAGGCGGTCTCGCAGGTATCCTGGTCCGGTGCCATGAAGGGCTTTATAGGTAATAACCAACACTTTGAATTGTGACCGGAAACTGATCGGCAACCAGTGCAGACTGCGGAGTGTTGGAGTAACATGGGCATATTTGGAAAATTTTCTTTTTTAAATGAACAGACAATTTCATACTATCTAATTTCTGGACTTCTAAAATACTTAGCTAGCTATTAAAAAAAACCCCAGAATATCTGAATTCATCCTAACATTTTTCTATTTCTTCTGTCACGTTTTCTAGGCCATCTGAACTGAGTCATATTAACCATGGCAACTATCGTTGTCTCTCCATCTTCTGTTACAAATCAAAGTCAAATCGAAACTTGTGATTTATATGAACATGAAGATTCAGCACGTATTTTATTGCCAACTTTCTACAGTGTGATCTTCCTAATTGGCTTACTTGGAAATGGACTTGCTCTCGTTGTGATTATAAAAAACAGGAGGAAATTCAATTCCACCACTATCTACTCAACAAACCTTGTTGTCTCAGACCTTCTTTTTACAACATCTTTACCTACCAGAATAGCCTACTATGCCATGGGTTTTCACTGGCCGTTTGGAGAGGCACTCTGCAAAATTACGGCCCTGTGCTTTTATATCAACATTTATGCAGCTGTGAACTTTATGACGTGCTTGAGCATCGACAGATTTGTAGCTGTGGTTCATCCTTTAAAAACCAAATTCAGAACAGTCAAAAGTGCCAAATATATTTTTTGCTTTGTGTGGTGTCTTGTGCTGGCCCAAACTGTTCCATTGCTTACAATACGCTTGTCACATGAAGGAGAAGAAAGGATCACGTGCATGGAATATCCAAACTTTGAGCAAATTAAACAACTCCCTACGATGCTCCTAGGCGCCTGTTTACTTGGATATGTGGTTCCCCTTGGAATTACAATAATCTGTTATTCGAAAATCAGCTACAAACTGTGTCAAACTGCAAAGCAGAACCCACTGGCAGAAAAATCAGGGACAAATAAAAAGGCAATTAATATAATTATCTTCATCATCGTTGTGTTTGTAATCTGTCTTACTCCCTACCATTTGGCCATTATTATATACATGATTAAGAAGCTTGTGCAAGAAAGTATTCTCTGCGACCATCGAAAGATCTTTCAAAAGACGCTCCATTATACTGTGTTCCTGATGAACTTAAATTGCTGTATGGATCCTTTCATCTATTTCTTTGCGTGCAGAGGATACAAGAGGACAATCATGAAAATACTGAGGCTTCAAGGAAGCATTTCGGAATCAAGTGTGGGCAGAACGGTTCCTGACGAAAGCTCCCGGGACGTTGGAGACACACAACTGGCACCCCTTTCAGCAACTTTAAATGGGAAAAGGGTAACATAAGCCCTTTCATTTTGAACATGCCTCCAGAATCTTGATTTCAAAAATGCTGGAAATAACAAGAATGATCATAGCAGGAAAGACAAAGAAAGAAGAGAGAAAAATCCGATTGTGCTTTGTTTTTAAAGTACCCATTTCATTTTTCAAAAGTGAAGCGGAGGGTGAATTGATTATGCCCCATATCATTGCCACAAATATTTGATTTAATAATATTTAGGGTTTCCCAATTTTTTTTAAAAATCTCTCTCTCATGTCAGTGTACTTCTATTTAGGGATCCTGTTACCCAAGTTCTTAGGAGAAGGTAAACAGTGTAATGGGTTTAAATAACTGGACTTTAAACGATATATTTTGAATTAGCAAAATAACACAGGGAATATTGAACATTTTCTTTTTCATATCTATATATGAAATACAGTGTTCCCTTGATTTTCGCGGGTTCGAATTTCGCGAAAAGTCTATATCGCGGTTTTTCAAAAATAATAATTAAAAAATACTTTGCGGGTTTTTCCCCTATACCACAGTTTTTCCCATCTGATGACGTAATATGTCATCGCCAAACCTTCGTCCGCCTTTAATAAATATATTTTTTAATAAACTTTAATAAATAAACATGGTGAGTAATAATCTAAATGGTTGCTAAGGGCATGGGAAATTGCAGTTTAGGGGTTTAAAGTGTTAAGGGAAGGCTTGGGATACTGTTCATAGCCAAAAATAGTGTATTTACTTCCGCATCTCTACTTCGCGGAAATTCGACTTTCGCGGGCGGTCTCGGAACGCATCCCCCGTGAAAATCGAGGGAATACTGTACATTTATTTATAGAATAACCCATATGAAATCATTTAAGTATGAACAGTTTTATATCTCAGGAAGAAGTATGTAGATAGCTTTAGGCAATTTACTATATTGTTAGAAGACAATCCCCGAGCTTTTAAATAACTTATTGAACCCTGGATCCTATGTTTGGTTTGATTATTCCATGATCATTTTAAGATACATAACCTTCATAGTTCAAAGGTCACAAAAGCAGCTGAACCTTTAACATGGAAGGCAGAAAGGCTCAAATCTCCCCTCACTTGGTTTTCACAAATGGGCCCTCCCTTGAGGCAGTCATGCCTACCATTGTGAGTGCTTCTCTTTGTATCCTTTCCGAAACAATAAATATAAGGATTTTACAACCTCGGCCACTTTTCTGTCCATTAAAAGATAAAAATGGTTTTTAAAAAGTTAAAATGTAAATGGATGAAATAATAATAGTACTGCTTTCTAGTTTAACAACGAAAAGGTGCATGGCTAGAAGATTTAGCATTTAGACGTGGGGGGGGGGGGATCAGGGCAATCTCATAAGAGATCAACAAAATCAAATCTTATTTTAAAAAGCGTAGAACATTTTCTTTTGCAATAAGGAAATACATCTGCTTTTTATTTAGTGACCTCAGTTAGCAACTACAGTGGTGCCTCTACATAAGAACGCCTTTACTTAAGAACTTTTCTAGATAAGAACTGGGTGTTCAAGACTTTTCTGCCTCTTCTTAAGAACCATTTTCTACTTAAGAACCCGAGCCCGGAAAAAATTCCCAGGAAATTTGAGAGCGGCATGAAGTCCCAGCCAGTTTCCTGCCATTCCCTCTTTAATCCTGGCCATTTCAGGCTTTTCTGGGCTGCCAGAGGAGCCTTTCGGTGGTGCTTAAGGAGGCTTTGGCAGTCTAGAGCGAACAAAGCATTTTCCTTTCTCTGAGCGCTTGGAGAGGGAATAAATCTCTGACAGTGCTCAGAGAAAAGAAATGCTCCCTTCGCTCTGGGCAGCGACTGTCTTCCTCCTCTTCTTCCTCCTCCTCCCACCCAAATTCCAAGCTTTTATTTCTTTCCTAATGGCTTTGCACGCATTATTTGCTTTTACATTGATTCTTATGGGAAAAATTGCTTCTACTTACAAACTTTTCTATTTAAGAACCTGGTCACGGAACGAGTTAAGTTCGTAAGTAGAGGTACCACCGTATTCACAAATAAAAAGGTAGTAAAATTTATTTTCTGACCAATGCATGAATTTAAAACCAAATTTTGTGCTCCTGATAACACAGGCCCATGACAGTAACACTGACTTAGCTGTGCGACAAAACTTTATCTGAATGAAACAACAGCAATAGGTGATTTTTCTATCATGTGTTCACTTAGTGACATTTCGTTTAATGACTTGATCACTAGAATGGAACATAGTGGCTCAATGAGAGATGGGTGTACAGATAAAATGCTTTCAGAAGATCACAGGGTGCTATTATTTTGCTGCAAATAAACTTTTTAAAATCTATGCAATATACTTGAGAAAGTTTTAAAGGCATTCTGCTGCACGAATCCCAGCGACAGGTTAGGTCCCACAGAGTGGGTCTTCTCCGGGTCCCGTCAACTAAACAATGCCGCTTGGCGGGACCCAGGGGAAGAGCCTTCTCTGTGGC
Organism: Erythrolamprus reginae; assembly: GCF_031021105.1. Taxonomy (NCBI): domain Eukaryota; kingdom Metazoa; phylum Chordata; class Lepidosauria; order Squamata; family Dipsadidae; genus Erythrolamprus; species Erythrolamprus reginae. Next base: position 111,229,637 of record NC_091953.1, on the reverse strand, counting down.
GGCCCCGGCCCTCTGGAACCAACTCTCCCCAGAGATTAGAATTGCCCCCACCCTCCTTGCCTTTCGTAAGCTCCTTAAAACCCACCTCTGCCGCCAGGCATGGGGGAATTGAGATGCTCTTTCCCCCTAAGCCTTTACAATTTTATGCATGGTATGTCTGTATGTATGTTTGGTTTTTTATATTAATGGTTTTTTTTAGTATTTATTGGATTATTATTGTACATTGTTTTATTACTGTTGTTAGCCGCCCCGAGTCTCCAGAGAGGGGCGGCATACAAATCCAATAAATAAATAAATAAATAAAATAAATATTACAGATAAGGAAAGATTCTAGAGAGAAGTTACTTTTCTTATAAATACCTGAGGATATTTATAAAGATATATATGGAGAATTATATAGCATGTGTGTGAATGTACTTTCAATCAGTGTTGACTCACAGTAATGAGAAAATTAACCTTCATAAAGATTTTTGGTTAGATTTATAATCTATTTCCTCACAACAAAAGCTTTCTTAATATTCCTAGCATGTCAAAACAGGATTAGTCTGTTTGCATCAAACTTAATGGTCACCATTCCTCTCCCTTCCACCCTTATAACCGTCCTGTCAAAAACAATGTCTGGGAAGAATTTGTTTCAAGTAAATTCCTGTTGCTCTCCCACAAGAAAGAATACACACAAGTAATCCCTTGTGTCTCCAATCACATTTGGCCAATAAAGAATTCTAATTCTTACTACGTTAATACAATATCAGGCAACTGACAATATGATGCCCATCTAGGAATATAAGAAGTGTCTAATTAGCTAACAAAGCTATTATATGTGGGATAAAAAGCCTGCATAACTACAGGTAATCTTCGACTTACAACAGTTCATTTAGGGATGATTCAAAGTTACAACAGCACTGAAAAAAAGTGACTTATACTACTTTTTCACACTGACAATCATTGCAGTATTCGCATGGTCATGTGATTAAAATTCAGATACTTTGCAACTGATTCATATTTATGATGATTTCAGTATCCCGGGGTAGTGTGATCAACTTTTCCGATCTTCTGACAAATTAAGTCAATAAGAAAGATAGAGTCATTGAAGAACCACGTTACTAACTTTAACAACAGCAGTGATTCACTTAATAACTATGGCAAGAAATGTCATAAAATAAGGCAAAATTCACAACTGTCTTGCTTAGCAAGAGAACTTTTGGGTTCAGTTGTAGTTTTCAGTCAGAGATTACAGTGGTGCCTCTACTTACGAACTTAATTTGTTCCGTGACCAGGTTCTTAAGTAGAAAAGTTTGTAAGAAGCATTTTTTCCCATAGGAATCAATGTAAAAGCAAATAATGTGTGTGGTTGGGGAAACCACAGGGAGGGTGGAGGCCGTGTTTCCTCCCAGGAGATTCCTAGAGAGGCCTCATGGAGGCTTCTCCCCACCTTTTCTAGCTCTGTTTCCTCCCAAAAAATTCCTAGAGAGGCCTCACGGAGGTTTCTCCCTGCCTTTTCCGGTTACAGTTTCGGAAGTTCGGATTTGTAAGTGGAAAATGGTTCTTGAAAAGAGGCAAAAAAATCTTAAAGACCCGGTTCTTATCTAGAAAAGTTTGTAAGTAGAAGCGTTCGTAGGTAGAGGTACCACTGTACCTGTATTAGACAGCAACAGAATGGAAAACTGTTCATTTCTCCTTCCTGGCATCTACTGCTTTCCTTAGCCCCAATATAGTGATCCTATCTATCAACAATGCACCTGATCAGAAATGTATTTTACACATACGCTGTATTCAAATTTCTAAATATGCTTCATGCTGACATAGAGCTAAGAACATCTAGACAGATATTAAGCAATCAAAAGAAACCATACAAAGATAGTATTGTAAAAAATACTTCCCCCTCCCCTATTTAGTGGGAAGCCGGTCAGTGTTCTGTCCAACAGAATAACTATAAATGGTTAGTTTCTACAATGATGTAACAACCAAAATGGAGAAGTAGGATGGGTAACTGTTCATCTTCTGCAATATCTGCTGTCAAGAACACTTTGTTGCAATCGTGTTTTAATACCCGTTGGTTTTGCATCAGTTTGTTCCGGTTTATCTTAAATCATAGAACTGTTTGTTATCTTTTTTGTTTCTATATGGAGCTCTTAACTTGGGTAGCCTTGTTCTCGTATACCCAATAATATACATATAATATATATATATGGAGACTTCTGTTTTTACTGAGATTAAGAGAAATAAGATGTAAAATATAAGCATTTTTTTTTAAAGTTCCAAGTATTTCATAAAAGAATAGATTGGTTCCTGAGTGGTTAGGTGCAAAATTTCAAATTTATGCACGAATTGAAAAATTCAATAAAGGGAGGAAATTTAGAAAGACAATTGCTGACGTAACAATTGCTGACAGTTTTACATTGGTAAAACTCTGGTGTCTGATGCTTTGTAACCTTCAACTGGGTGAAACAAAGGCCAAGTTAGCTCAAATGGACCAACTTACAGAATGCCTGAGACTCATTACTCCCGAGGAATTGAAATCTATGGAATTCTTTTTGCCAACTCAGCACTGCTGCCTTGATGATGTCCGTGCATTATGTTCGAGGAGGACCTTGACATCTAATGGGTTGTGGGCTGTACACAATGTGTCCGCAGGTGGCTGGTAAGGCCTATACGGGCACGAAATGTTCTGCCACATTGTGCAGGGCATTGTGTGTGGGGGCACCGTTATCACAGCATTCGCATTTGCAGCCCTGGCTTTGCGGAGTGCTTGCTTCTCTACTGCTCTGAATGTTCTTCCGGCCTCAGATGTCTGGCAGCCTTGTTGGATCAGCATGCGCCATGTTGGTCGATCTTGTGCCAGGGTTTCCCAGGAAGTTGTGTCGATGTGGAGGAACTTGAAGGAGGCTTTCAAACGTGTCTCTGTAACGCTTCCTTTGTCCCCCCATGCAATCGCTTTAGACAGCTTGCCATAGAGGAGCTGTTTAGGGATGTGATGGTCTGGCATCCTAGCAACAATGCCTGCCCAGCGTGTCTGGGCTTTCATCAGCAGGGTGGGAACTGATGGCAGGCCTGCTCTGTCTACCGCTGCCATACTATCACGATCAAATGCATTCATGTAAATCCTCATTTTCAATGTATCCTTACAGCTTCCCACAAGCTAAGGAGAACCCATAGGGAACTGATATGATTCCCAATTCTCCTACACTTCTTTTTTTTTCTTCCCAAATTTATTTATGTTTTCAAATACAATAAAAAGAAGAAATATCTCATTATACATTGCAGATCATAGCCCGTTTCTATTCCCATATATTGCAATTCCATTTCTAATTATTCTTCTTCTTCTTCTTCTTCTTCTTCTTCTTCTTCTTCTTATTATTATTATTATTATTATTATTATTATTATTATTATTATTAATTGGATTTCTATGTCGCCCCTCTCCGCAGACTCGGGGCGGCTAACAACAATGATAAAAAACAACATGTAACAATCCAATTTAATAAAACAACTAAAAACCCTTATTATAAAAACCAAACATACACACAAACATACCATACATAACTTGTAATGGCCTAGGGGAAGGAATATCCTAACTCCCCCATGCCTGGCGACAAAGGTGGGCCTTGAATAATTTGCGAAAGACAAGGAGGGTGGGGGCCGTTCTAATCTCTGGAGGGAGTTGATTCCAGGGGGCCGGGGCCGCCACAAAGAAGGCTCTTCCCCTGGGGCCCGCCAAACAACATTGTTTGGTCGACGGGACCCGGAGAAGCCCAACTCTGTGGGACCTTATCAGCCGCTGGGATTCGTGCGGCAGAAGAATTAATTACACTTCTTGTCAAACTTGTTGCCTGTGGGAAGTTTGCAGGGAGAAAGTCAAGGGAAGAATGGCCGAGTCCCTCTACACTCATACTGAGCCATTTCTGCACTCCCTTGCTCCTTCTCTCGCCTGGCACCAGCCTGGCAGGGGAGAGAAAGGAAAGGAAGAATTCACAGCCAGTTTCTCACAAGGAAACTCAATGGGAAAGATGACAAGAAGTCGGAAGTCACTCCCACATCCACTGTTTTTCCTAATTTTTTTTATCCGCCCTATTTCATTGATTCTCTGTTTAGGTAAAAAAAAAATCTCTGAAATGATGACCAAATGTCTAATAGGTTGCATAGTTATAATTAATACTATATTTAAGCAATGTCCATAAATTCAAGTTACCATGATAACAAATAGTAGTTGGTTTAAGAACACATTAACTTTCCTGTTAAGCTTTTTCCTGGTCAGAGGAAAAAGCAGTAGACCAATTGTTTGATGGCACAGTAAAAATTAACTGGCATGTTTCATGAAGGCTTATTCTGATGTAATAAATAGCTGTGCTTTGTACCTAAAATTGGATGCTCAACAACAAAAATAGAACAATTGTCTTTGCAGGTGTAGGAAACAAAGGAACAGAAATCAATGCAGTTGTTACTTCTCCTTACATTGTCCTACTATTTAATATCGGGGCGGTGCCAGTATGTAAACATCTGTTCTCAGAGGTTTGAAAAAAGCCAATACTATCTTGAAGAAAGTATCACTTAAAATTTACGCAATGTTTAAACTTTTATGGATGTTACCGTTGAAATTTCCATATCAAAATCTGTCTGAAAAAAGCTGTAACGATATCTGTTCTCAAATTTCATTTTGAATCATACTGACCCAAGCAGAACAGCAAGGTTTAAAAAAAAATTGTCAGTTAGATCTAATTTGTATTTGTACTGTATTTGTATTTATTAGATTTGTATGCCGCCCCTCTCCGAAGACTCGGGGCGGCCAACAACAACAAAAAAGACAATGTAAACAAATCTAATATTAAAAATAATATTTAAAAACCCCAATTTAAAGAACCAATCATACATACAAGCATACCATGTATAAACTCTATAAGCCTAGGGAGAAGGAAAAATTTCAATTCCCCCATGCCTGACGGCAGAGGTGGGTTTTAAGGAGCTTGCAAAAGGCAAGGAGGGTGGGGGCAACTCTGATATCTGGGGGAGCTGGTTCCAGAGGGTCGGGGCTGCCACAGAGAAGGCTCTTCTCCTGGGTCCCGCCAAACGACATTGTTTAGTCGACGGGACCCGGAGAAGGCCAACTCTGTGGGACCTAACTGGTCGCTGGGATTTGTGCGGCAGATATAACAGTGAGATATAACTATAATGCCAATGTTGCCTCACCCACAGTATATGGACAAGAAATCAGTATCTTACTCTGGTTCCTTTTAAAAATCTACCCCAAAAATAAATTTTATTTGGTATTTTTTTGTCAGAACTAGAGAAATGTCTATTAGCAGAGAGTTCAGCCAAGCAGCATTAAAAACTAGCCAAAGGATACATATTTAACATATAATTACAAGATTTCTTTTTAGGTATTTCTGTTATTTGGAGATGTCCTTTGTTATTGCCATTAAGACAGGTAACAGTCACTAGTGGATTCCTACCGGAAAAGTAAAGGACGCTGCACCGGTAATAAAAGTTGAGCTGTGCGTGGAGCTTCAGGACTCTGGCGTGTACGCATGTGCGTCCCAGTGTGTTTTTGCTTTTGCGCAGAAAACAAAACACAGTAATACCTCATCTTACGAACCTAATTGGTTCCCGGCGGAGGTTCGTAAGACGAAAAGTTCGTAAGACGAAACATTGTTTCCCATAGGAAACAATGTAAAATCAATTAATCTGTGCAACAAAAAAAACCGCAAAAAAACGCTGCCGCCTGGCTGTCACCTTTTAAAACAGCCGGGGGGCTTCTCGGCGGCCTCCCGAACGCCAAATGCCAAACCTGAACTTCCGGGTTCGGCGTTCGGGAGGCTGCCGAGAAGCCCCCCGGCTGTTTTAAAAGGTGACAGCCGGGCGGCGGGGCTACTCAGCGGCCTCCCGAACCCGAACTTTTGCTGAACTTCCGGGTTTGGAATTTGGGAGGCTGCAGAGAAGCCCCGCCGCCTGGCTGTCACCTTTTAAAACAGCCAGGGGGCTTCTCGGCGGCCTCCCGAACGCTGAACCCGGAAGTTCGGGTTTGGCGTTCCGGTTCAGGAGGACGCTGAGAAGCCCCCCGGCTGTTTCAAAAAGCGACAGCCGGGCAGCGGGGCTTCTCGGCGGCGGCAGTGGCGGGTTCATAAGAAGGAAAAAGTTCGTAAGAAGGGGCAAAAAAATTCTGAACCCCGGGTTCGTATCTCGGGTTGTTCGTAAGACGAGGGGTTCGTATCATGAGGTACCACTGTATCACAAGGGGATGCAGGCACGCACAAGATTTCGGCAATTTTTGGCTTCTGTGCATGCATGGAAGCAAAAAAAACCTGCCAAAATCTCACACACGCACGTTCCCTCATGAGATTTTTGCTTCCTGTGTATGCGCAGAAGCAAAAACACAGTGGGACGTGCATGCCAGAGAACTGAAGCTGCACACACAGTGCACTGGTAGCAGTGGTAAGTGCAATCCACCCCTGGTAACAGTGTTTATAAATATAAATAAAACTTAGTGGCTTAGGCTTCAGCCGTTTGCCTACTGTTCAGTCTCTTGCCAATAAGCTAGCAAAGCATTAGAATATTTAAATGATATGACAATGTTTATTATTTATTTATTTATTTTGTCCAATACACAATAATACACAATGAAGGTTATAGAGGATATAGTAGAGAAGAAATACGAGATATAGGAGAGACTATAAGACAGGGGACGGAAGGCACTCTAGTGCGCTTATCTACGCCCCTTACTGACCTCTTAGGAATCTGGAGAGGTCAACCGTGGATAGTCTAAGGGTAAAATGTTGGGGGTCAGGGGATGATACTACAGAGTCTGGTAATGAATTCCACGTTTCAACAACCCGATTATAGTCAAGTTTGGAGCGGTTAATATTAAGCTTGAATCTGTTGTGTGCTCTTGTGTTGTTGTGGTTGAAGCTGAAGTAGTTTTTGGCAGGCAGGACATTGCAGCATATGATCTTGTGGGCAATACTTAGATCATGTTTAAGGCGTCGTAGTTCTAAGCTTTCAAGACCCAGGATTGTAAGTCTAGTTTCGTAGGGTATTCTGTTACGGGTAGAGGAGTGAAGGGCTCTTCTGGTGAAGTATCTTTGGACATTTTCGAGGGTGTTAATGTATCAAAGAGTGCCAAATGCTGATATCTGAAAGCGGTATTTTTTTAAATTATTATTATTATTATTATTATTATTATTATTATTATTTCAGTACAACACAGCAAATGAGATCACTATGCTGGATTTCGTATTTCATCACCAGTCGGGCGCTTCCCAAGCACCTAGGACTGAGTGATGTAGTGGCAAATTATGTTTGCCGATCCCAGTAAAGTGGCCTTTTGTAATTGACAGATGGAGATTTTGTCAATTCTGATGGTTTTCAAATGTCCGCTGAGATCCTTTGGCATTGCACCCAGCGTGAAACGCCCACACATGAAAAAGGAAGGAAGCTTAGTGACGAAGCCTGTCAGAAAGGAGATGGCCTGAAAAACTGAAAAAGCAAATCTAGACATACAGCTGGTAAAACATCAGCAGTAGGCTCAGCTGTGATCAATGAACCAGATCTACAGAGAAGTTAATAATTAGCATAGTAGTACTAATTACTAAGTGAACAAGTGTCATTAATCCCAGCTGACTAGCAGTTAAATCTGTATTTATTTGCATATAACAGTCTGCAGTCTATGAAGTGCTCCCAGTTTTTGTGTGGCTCCATCATTAGTTGTATATCTAAATTTGATAGCAAATTTATTTATTTATTTATTCCAATACACAATGTGGGTTTTAGTGGGTATATATCTATATGCACATAGTAAAATACATGATGAAGGTTATAGAGGAGATACTCATAGTAAAATATATCTAAGAAATAATAGAAAAGAAGATATAGTAATAGAACATATCAATGAAAGAACAGAAGAAGAGATATAGGAATAGAAGAAAGGTATAGGAGATATAGGAGAGCAATAGGACAGGGGACGGAAGGCACTCTAGTGCACTTGTACTCGCCCCTTACTGACCTCTTAGGAATCTGGATAGGTCAACCGTAGATAATCTAAGGGTAAAGTGTTGGGGGTTTGGGGATGACACTGTGGAGTCCGGTAATGAGTTCCACGCTTCGACAACTCGGTTACTGAAGTCATATTTTTTACAGTCAAGTTTGGAGTGGTTAATATTAAGTTTAAATCTGTTGTGTGCTCGTGTTGTTGTGGTTGAAGCTGAAGTGGTCCCTGACAGGCAGGACGTTGCAGCATATGATCTTGTGGGCAATACTTAGATCTTGTTTAAGGCGTCTTAGTTCTAAACTTTCTAGGCCCAGGATTGAAAGTGTAGTCTGATAGGGTATTCTATTTCGAGTGAAGGGCTCTTCTGGTGAAGTATCTTTGGACATTTTCAAGGGTGTTAATGTCTGAGATGCGATATGGGTTCCAAACAGATGAGCTGTATTCGAGGATGGGTCTGGCAAAAGTTTTGTAAGCTCTGGTAAGTAGTGTGAGATTGCCAGAGCAGAAGCTACGTAGGATTAGGTTTACAACTCTTGAAGCCTTCTTGGCTATATTGTTGCACTGGGCTTTGGCACTTAAATCTTTTGTTATTAATATACCAAGGTCTTTAACCAAGTGGGGATTATCTGATAATTTGATTATTCAGTTCGTATTTGGAGTTCAGATTCTTCTTCCCAATGTGTAGGACAGAGCATTTGCTAGTTGAGATTTGGAGTTGCCATGTGTTAGACCACTCAGAAACAGCGTCAAGGTCTTTTTGGAGAGTAGTTGTGTTATCGGTGGTGTTGAAGAGTTTTACATCGTCGGCGAAGAGGACACAGTTACTTGTGATGTAATCGCAAATGTCAATGTTTTTCTTTTTTGGGGATAATGGAACATCAAATTAACAGGCACATTAAGCTTCTGTGAAGTGTAATACGGGGGCATCTCAACTTAAGACCACAACCGAGTCCAAAATTTTTAACGGTTGTTAACTAGGTTTTGCCCCATTTTACAACCTTTCTTGCCACAGTTGTTGTGTGAGTCACTGAAGTTGTTAAGTTAGTAACATGGTTATTAAATGAATCTGGATCCCCATTGACTTTGCTTGTCAGAAAGTCAGAAAAAAAGGTGATCACATGCCCCCTGGGAGACTACAATCATCATAAAGACACATCAGTTGCCAAATGTCCAAATTTTGATCACATGTGGATTCTGCATTGATTTAAGTGCGAAAAACAGTCATAGGTCACTGCTGTTGTAACTGAACAGTCACTAAATGAATGGTTTTGAGTCAAGGACTGCCTGTACATATTTTGCATATAAAAAAATAAAGCACACAATTTCCTGCCATACTTCCTACGCAGGTGAAATTTTTATTCTCTATAGTGGTAACATCAAGTTATCCGTCATCTATCTCTGCAGCAGAGAAATTGCTCATCTCAAGAATATAAGGATTTTTGTAATGAAAAATGTTAATTTTGCTATAGGTCAAAGGTTCCCAACCTTTTTTTTGCCCATGCCCTATCTAAGCATCTCTAAAATCCCCCCTCCCCCATGATGTATAAGTCTTACTATTCAAAAGGTGAGCTCCTACTCATGTGGAGGAAGCCTAAAAAGGCCACTAACTTGGTTTAAACAAGGTTCCAATTGCCTCTATTAAAAATCAAATTGCCCCCTGTGGGGTGTGGGTCCCACATTGGGAACCACTGCTTTGGACGTAGTAGGTCAGTGATGGTGAACCTTTTTTTCCTTGGGTGCCAAAAGAACATGGGCGTGTACTATCATGCATGCACGAGTGCCCAAACCCATAATCCAGTGCCTGCGGAGGGTGAAAACAGCTTCCCCCGCCCTCTGGAGGCCCTCTGAAGGCCAGGAACAGGCTACTTTGCCAACTTATGGTGGACCCAATAGGCTCGTGTTTTGCCTCCCCAGGCTACAAAGGCTTCCCTGGAGCCTGGAGATGGTAAAACCGCCCTCCGCCATCCTCCTAGAGGCTCTTTGGAAGCCAAAAATGCTCTCCCCAGAGCCTCTGTGTGAGCCAAAAATCAGCTGGCCAGCATACACATGCACATTGGAGCTAAGCTAGGGCAACAGCTCGCGTGCCAGCAGATGTGGCGCCGCGTGTCACCTGTTGCACCCGTGCCATAGTTTCGCCATCACTGTAGTAGGTAATGGTCCAAGAACCATTTCCTCTTCTCTTTTTTATACCTCTACTAATGTGTTCTTTCCACTCCACAGTTTTATTCCTTTCAAATATTGTATTATTGTACCTTTTACAAATACGTATCTGATTTAACTGTACCATATACAGTATGGCACAAATAACTAATGATGTGATGAGTACTAATCAAATTTGTGCAAAAGTACTAACTACTTACCCAACTAGCTCCATGATGTAACTAAGCTTTAAACTGTTTGTTGTGGCAAAATGTTCTGAAACAAAGATATATATTTAAAATAGTTTTGAGACATGCTATAGGGCAGTGATGGCCAACCTTCTTTTCCCCGAGTGCCAAAAGAGCGTGGGTGTACAGTATCACGCATACGCAAGCGTCCACACCCATAATTCAATACTTGGGGAGGGTGAAAACAGCTCCCCGGAGGCCTTCTGGAGGCCGGGAACGGCCTGTTTTCTAATTTCTGGTGGACCCAGTAGGTTTGTGTTTTGCCCTCCCCAGGCTCCAAAGGTTCTCTGGAGCCAGAGAAGGGTAAAAATGCCCTCCCCCATCCCCCTGGAGGCTCTCTGGAAGCCAAAAAACCCCTCCCAGAGCTTCTGTGTGAGCCAAAAATCAGCTGGTCAGCATACACATGCACACTGGAGCTCAGCTAGGGCAACAGCTCGCATGCTAGCAGATATGGTAAGTAAGTAAGTAAGTAAGTAAGTAAGTAAGTAAGTAAGTAAGTAAGTAAGTAAGTAAAAAGAACACACCATCACCAGTAGCCAAAATACTAAAAAAGTAGTCGATACCCATATTTTACCAACAGAACCATCCCGAGTCTTCTTCCAGTGAATTAACTCAACTCATGTGTTGGCAGCACACAAGTCAGGAGCATGTTAGAACTATCCTGACAGTCATATTCTCAAGTCTCTCAGCCTCTGCAAAGGAAATTAATATTTCCTTTTAAGAGGGATTTTGTTTTTCTTAAGTGAAAAAAAGAATACTGTTGTGGCTAGTGCTCTGCAGAAAAAGATAGAGGGAGTGCATTCAACCCATACAACTGTTTTTCATCTTGTGAGATTTGGGCGAAAAGAATTCAAATTGTGACGGAAATGAAAGATGTAAATAGGCCACATTTTTGCAGTTTCTCTAGGAATTTGTCACACTCACAGGAAGAACAGTTAACAGTTCACCATCATATTTAATTTGCTCCAGATAAACAGAGGTCTACTGGGATTAAAACCAAAACTTTCTCTGGATTCTCTAAATCAGTGTTTCCCAACCTTGGCAACTTGAAAATATCTGGACTTCAACTCCCAGAATTCCCCAGCCAGCATTCGCTGGCTGGAGAATTCTGGGAATTGAAATCCAAATATCTTCAAGTTGCCAAGGTTGGGAAACACTGCTCTATATTAATCTGCCTATTCTTTCTATTCCTATGACATGTCGCCCCTATCATCCCATGATCTAGTTCAACACATCACGTAATCACTAAGGATGTCGGGTACAGAGGTTGATTGCTGAGATTAGAAAAAGCCAAAGACTTCAATTATGCTTCAACATTTTCTTTTGTTTGTGTATATGAAGTGCATTTTACAAACCCTTAAGAGATATCATGGAATAATATTTAACAGGATGAAAAGAAAGGAGGAGAAAAATGGAGATAATGAGACAAACGTTAAGTCTCCCAAAAGCTAAGATGAGGAAATAATGATGAAGTGTATATAGCGCTTGGCTTCACTGTGAATGCACTGGAAGACGAAGAAAAACCAGCTGGTTTACTGTGTATAAAAATGGTGGCAGCAGACAGCATGAAGCCAAATAAATTAAGGTGTCACTTAAATGCATTACACCCCAATCATGCTGATAAGCCACTTGGGTTTTTTCAGCGAAAACATGCTGAATATTGCAAACAATTGTCCCAGGGAAAAGTTGGGGGCGCACGAAATGTTTACTTTTTCCTGGGGGTGGCGTAATAGAAAATAATTGAGAAACACTGGTATATATGTACAGGTGTGCATGAGACACAAAGTTGATTGCTGAGAGTAGAGAAAGCTAAAGACTTCAACAATGCTTCGACATTTGTTTGTGTATACAGTATATGTACAAGTGTGCATGAGACACGAAGTTGATTGCTGAGATTAGAGAAAGCCAAAGACATCAACAATGCTTCAATATTTTCTTTTGTGTGTGTGTGTGTGTGTGTGTATACATACACATACATACACAGTGGCACCTCTACCGAAGAATACCTCTACTTAAGAACTTTTCTGGATAAGAACCAGGTGTTCAAGATTTTTTTGCCGCTTCTTAAGAACCATTTTCTACTTAAAAACCAGAGCCCAGAAAAAATTTCCCAGGAAATTTGAAAGCGGTACGAAGGCCCGGCCAGTTTCCTGCCATTCCTCCTTTAAACCTGGCCATCTCGGGCTTTTCTGGGCTGCCAGAGGAGCCTTTCGGTGGCGCTTAAGGAGGCTTTGGCAGCCCAGAGCAAACAAAGTATTTTCCTTTCTCTGGGCACTTAGAGAGGGAATAAACCACTTTGCTGTAGTGTCTCCCTCGCGCTGCCTCCCATACACCCGGCGTGAGGTATTGCCTCCCGGAGCATCTGGGCATGGAAAGGCAAAAGGGGGTGCTTTGCCCTGGCCAGATAAACTCAGCTTCAGCCAAACTGAGGAGTCACCACAATGAAGGAAAGGCGAGCAAGCGAGAGGAGAGGGGAGCCCTTCAGCATGGGAAGGAAGAAGAAGCAGGTAGCAGCAGCAGCAGCCTTTCAGTCAAAGGAGCAGGAGGTTCCTCCCCTCTCGCCCGCCTGGGTTTCTCTCTCTGGCGCAGTGTATGGGAGGCACGTGCTTCTCTAGAGTCCCTGGTGTTTTTTTTAAGCCTTAAAGTTTTGGATTTTTTTGATTCCCCTCACCAGTGTTCCCTCTAATTTTTTGGGGGGGGTGGGCAGAAAAGTATAGTGTCTGAGCAGCAGTCCCTTTGGGACTGGGCGGCACAGAAATATTAAATAAATAAATAAACAAACAAACAAACAAACAAATAAAAAACCCACCCTGTTTTGCCTCAGAGAATTTCAAAATAAAATACTGTACTGCGTGTCTATAACAGTGAGCTCATAATAGGGCAACTCTATCAATATCAAAATGCCACTTAAATAGTTGAGCTAGTTTCAAACTAGATTTTGATTTTCTTTCTCTCTTCCTTACTTCCATTCTTTTTCTTTCTCTTTTCCTTCCTCTCTTTTTTCTATCTGTTTCTCTCTCTTCCTCTCTTCCTCTCTCTCTCCTTCCCTCTCACTCTTTCCCTCTCGGCTTCTGGGCAGGTTTGGAAAACTCTGAGTTGATGATGATTTTTAAGTGAGCAATTGCTCACTGCTCAGCTTAGAGGGAACTATGCCCCTCACCTCACCTTCTTCCTGAGACCACATTTGGAATACTGTGTTCAGTTCTGGAGACCTCGCCTACAAAAAGATATTGAGAAAATTGAACGGGTCCAAAGACAGGCTACAAGAATGGTGGAAGGTCTTAAGCATAAAACGTATCAGGAAAGACTTAATGAACTCAATCTGTATAGTCTGGAGGACAGAAGGAAAAGGGGACATGATGGAAACATTTAAATATGTTAAAGGGTTAAATAAGGTTCAGGAGGGAAGTGTTTTTAATAGGAAAGTGAACACAAGAACAAGGGGACACAATCTGAAGTTAGTTGGGGGAAAGATCAAAAGCAACGTGAGAAAATATTATTTCACTGAAAGAGTAGTAGATCCTTGGAACAAACTTCCAGCAGACGTGGTTGGTAAATCCACAGTAACTGAATTTAAACATGCCTGGGATAAACATATATCCATTGTAAGATAAAATACAGGAAATAGTATAAGGGCAGACTAGATGGACCATGAGGTCTTTTTCTGCCGTCAGTCTTCTATGTTTCTATGTTTCCTTAACTGTCCTCCTCCTCCCACTCAAATTCCGAGCGTTTATTTCTTTCCCAATGCGTTTCCTAATATATATATATATATATATGGGTGTGGATGAGACATGAATTCCACATATTTTCTCCTCATACAACTACAAATTAGTGTTTTAACTGAATAGGTTCTCTGCTAAATAGGGCCCCTCAAAAGCTACAGAAAACTAGATGGCACAGATTGGAGATCCCTTAAATATTCTGCCATACTAGGTTATGTGGTAGCTAGAGCAAAAGGATGTGGTTTGAGTCTCAAATCTTTTCTGAGAACTGCAAAGAGATCGTGTCCCCAGTATCATTTATATGGAGATATTAATCTGGAACAAACAAGAAAAGGAAGTGAATTTGTTTTGAATAAAGTCGTGACAGTGAAACTTTTGGGCTTGGCATGTCAAAAATTCAAAAAATGTCAACTTGATTTTGCTGGGGTTTCAGTCTGTCTGTCTTTCTGTCTGTCTCTTTCACCCACACACGAAAGCAAAGAAACAATTCTTTACAGATTCATTTATTTAAAGAAAATAAGAGTCCAATCATGTGTAGGATTCTGCAGAGTCTGCCACAGACCCTATATTTTCAGGTGTGTTCTCTTTCTCTGAACAGGCCCAAGGCCTACCTGAGGCAGCTTCAGGTCACATGGAGCTTTTGTTCTTGAAGCTACTTTGGTGAATGCTCTTCCATGGTTTTTGCAGCTTCTGAAAATTGTGTGAAATCACAGGCTATCTTGTGCAATTTTTGGAGGCATTAGAGGCTGGATGAAAACATGGCCCTCTTGTGTTATTTTGTGAGAATGGGCAAGAGCACACCACATTTTTCTGTGACTTCCGCAGCCTCTGCAAATCATCCAAGAACAGGGGCATACTTCCAAGAACAGACGTTGCCAGGAGTTCTTGTCATCTAAAACCTTCTGCTGTGTCAACTTTGACACACTTGTCATAGGTTTCCCATTAGTGGGATAATACAATCGGTATACCACATTCCTTGTCAGCTTTAACAGGGCGAAGGCACTATGCTGATGGAAGTCAAATGGAACTGCAGTACATATCTTTGCACAATAACAAAATTTGAGACATTTTTGCTATAAAAAGTCATTTTGAATTAACACAATTCATAATAATAATAATGATGATAATAATAATAATAATAATAATAATAATAATAATAATTTATTGGATTTGTATGCCGCCCCTCTCCGTAGACTCGGGGCGGCTAACAACAATAATAAACACAACATATACAATCCAATAATAAAAAACAACTAAAAATCTCTATTATAAAACCAAACATACACACAAACATACCATGCATAACTTGTAATGGCCTAGGGGGAAGAGCTATCTCAACTCCCCCATGCCTGGCAGTATAAATGAGTCTTGAGTAGTTTACGAAAGACAGGGAGGGTGGGGGCAGTTCTAATCTCCGGGGGGAGTTGGTTCCAGAGGGCCGGAGCCGCCACAGAGAAGGCTCTTCCCCTGGGGCCCACCAAACAACATTGTTTAGTCGATGGGACCCGGAGAAGGCCAACTCTGTGGGACTTTATCGGTCGCTGGGATTCGAGCGGTAGCAGGCGGTTCCGGAGGTAATCTGGTCCATTGCCATGTAGGGCTTTAAAGGTCATGACCAACAGTTTGAATTGTGACCGGAAACTGATTGGCAGCCAATGCAAGCCACGGAGTGTTGAAGAAACGTGGGCGAATCTTGGAAGCCCCACGATGGCTCTCGCGGCTGCGTTCTGCACGATCTGAAGTTTCCGAACACTTTTAAGAGGTAGCCCCATGTAGAGAGTGTTGCAGTAATCGAACCTCAAGGTGATGAGGGCATGAGTGACTGTGAGCAATGACTCCCGGTCCAAATAGGGCCGCAACTGGTGCACCAGGCGAACCTGGGCAAACGCCCTCCTCGCCACAGCCGAAAGATGATGCTCCAAAACCAAGACTAAATGGCAATGGTACTTGTAGCCTGTCTGGATTTACATAACACAGTAACTCTTGTCCTTCATTAATGAGTCTTATATTATGGGAGAAAATAGATGCAAAGTTTGAAGCATGTCAATGTGTTGGTTTGCAAAATATGCCAGACCAGATCACATAAAACTAGCCTTTGAAGATTTACAAGTTAAGCTTGATTTGTAATCAATGTTGCCTAACCCAATATGTGGCATTTCTGTGGCATGACTTATGTTTAAATACAAACTAATGTTTTTTAGTGTATTCAAAACACAGCTTCACATATTCAATGCAAAAATGGGAAAATTCAGTAAGCTGCATGAATCCCAGCGACCGGTTAGGTCCCACAGAGTTGGCCTTCTCCTGGGTCCCGTAGACTAAACAATGTCGTTTGGTGGGACCTAGGAGAAGAGCCTTCTCTGTGGCGGCCCCGATCCTCTGGAACCAGCTCCCCCCGGAGATCAGAACTGCCCCCACCCTCTTTGCCTTTCGTAAAGTTCTTAAGACCCATCTCTGCCGTCAGGCATGGGGGAACTGAGACATCTCCCCCGGGCCTATACAGTTTATATATGGTATGTTTGTGTGTATGCTTGCTTTTAATAATGGGGGTTTTAGAGTTTTTTAAATTATTAGATTTGTTCTTACATTGTCTTTGTTGTTGTTGTGAGCCGCCCCGAGTCTATGGAGAGGGGCGGCATACAAATCTAATTAATAATAATAATAATAATAATAATAATAATAATAATAATAATAAGCTAATCAAAGCTATTCAAATAATAAGATGTATTTTCTTCATTCTAATTAGGAACCCAAAGAGTATCTGAAGCAATAGTTTAACCTCTGCTGGAACACAAGCAAGAAAGATTTCACCACCTCTCTTAGTAACCGGAATTCCTCATGATGAATTGCTATTGTTAGGGAATTGTTCTTAAAATTGAGTCTGAAGCTACTGCCCTATAAGCAATGTTAATTATTCTGTGTCTTGCACCACTGTTGGCAGACCTCAGGACAAAACCTTCTTCTATAGGATGTCCATTCAAGTATTTGAAAAGTGCTGATATCTATCCCCTCTCAAACTTTCCTCATGTTTAAACATTCAGAATTTCTTCACTTATCCCTCATAGCATTTGGATTTGGGTTTCCATGCTATCATATGCTGCAACGTCCTACCGGTCAATGACTACTTCAGCTTCAACAGCAACAACACAAGAGCACGCAACAGATTCAAACTTAATACGAACCGCTCCAAACTTGACTGTAAAAAATATGATTTCAACAATCAAGTTATCGAAGCGTGGAACTCATTACCGGACTCAATTGTGTCAACCCCTAACCCCCAACATTTCTCCCTTAGACTCTCCACGATTGACCTCTCTAGGTTCCTAAGAGGCCAGTAAGGGGCGTACATAAGTGCACTGGTGTGCCTTTTGTACCCTGTCCAATTGTCTTCCTTTCATATATCCTCTCCTATAAGTTCACTTTTACCCTTATATATATTACTACATGTCTATTTTTCTTCCTATGTTTTTATGTATTGGACAAATGAATAAATAAAATAAAATAAAATAAATATCGATCATCCTTATCACTTCCTTTTTTGTAACTCTTGCTTTTATCTCAATTCTTTCAAAAGTTGTATTCTCAGAACACAACAGTCAAGATGGAGTTTAACCAACACAAAATAAGTGGAACAGTTATTTCTTGAGACTTGGAAACAGTATTATTCATGCAGTTTAAGAGTTCATTTGCTTTTATGACAGCCATGTCACATTACGTTATTGTAATTTTTCTGATAAACATAGATATGCCTGAAGCGGATTGGTTTGGATTCGATTCGACTGAACTGGCATAGAATAGAATAGAATAGAATAGAGTAGAGTAGAGTGGAGTGGAGTGGAGTGGAGTGGAGTAGAGTAGAGTAGAATAGAGTAGAGTAGAGTAGAGTAGAATAGAATAGCACAGTTGGAAGGGATCCTGGAGGTCTTCTAGTCGCAATCCCCTACAGCAGTGGTCCCCAACGTTTTTTCCACCAGGGACCAGCTTCAGCAAGACAATTTTTCTATGGCCCAGTGGGGGCGGAAAGGGGCGTGGTTGGGGGCGGGATTAAGCATGGGGGTGCTGGTCCTCCCTGCCCCTCTTTCCCGCCATCGTCCTGTGGCCGGCAGAACCTGCCTCCCAAGCCCTCTTGCCCAGCGGGAGCTAAGCGCTGGAGAGAGGGGGTCAGGCTGGCCCTCCTGCCTCCCCCCAGCCAAAAACGCAAAAGCGCCCCGCGGCAGAAGCCAAAAGAGGCTTGAGCCTCTCGGTCCTTCCTGCCCCTCTGTCCCATCCATCGTCCTGTGGCCGGCAGAACCTGCCTCCCGAGGCCTCTTGCCCGGCGGGATGCAAAGCGCTGGAGGGAGGGGGGTGGCGGCATGAGGGCCGGCAGCTGCTGACTCCACGGACTGGTGCAACATGCCCCGCGGCCCGGTACTGGTCCGCGGCCCGGTGGTTGGGGACCCCTGCCCTACAGGAAACCCTACACCCTGAGAGAAATGTTTATCAAACATTTTTTTTAAAACTTCCTGTGTTGGAGCAGTCATAACTTCTGGAGGCAAGCTGTTCCACATTCAGCATTAGCTGTGCCTATCAAGGAATAGAACTAGTTTTGTATAACTACAGCAGAATAACAATCATATCTAACAAACAAGAGCCAATTAATCCCCCCTTGCCATTTATTTATTTGTTTGTTTGTTTAGCCACCTATTCTACCTGACTGCTATGACTGTGTGGTTACAAAGAAACACACACACAAAAAAACAAAAATGGTTTTTTTAAAATTCCAAAACATACCGAAAAAGCTAAACACAATAAAGGTAGTTTAAAAGCCATGAAAAGATGAACTCTAGGAAATCATCATCGGTTTACCTAAAATAACAATCCTTTGCAGGTTCTACTACACCAACATTACCAAACCCCCAGGCCAGGTGACCAATTTCATTTCATTTCATCTTATTGAATTTGTATGCTGCCCCTCTCCGTAGACTCGGGGTGGCTAACAACAGTGACAAAAAAACAGAATGTAAAAATCCAATACTACAACAGTTAAAAACCCTTGTTATAAAACCAATCATACATACAAACATACCATGCATAAATTGTAGAAGCGTAGGGGGAAAGATTATCTTAATTCCCCCATGCCTGACGGCAGAGGTGGGTTTTGAGGAGCTTACGAAAGGCAAGGAGGGTGGGGGCTATTCTAATCTCTGGGGGGAGTTGGTTCCAGAGGGTCGGGGCCGCCACAGAGAAGGCTCTTCCCCTGGTCCCCGCCAACCGACATTGTTTAGTTGACGGGACCCGGAGAAGGCCCACTCTGTGGGACCTAACTGGTCGCTGGGATTCGTGCGGCAGAAGGCGGTCCCTGATATATGCAGGCCCTTTTGGAAGACCAACAAGGTTGGGACCAATCTAACTTCAGGAATGATGATGTTCCAGAGAGTGGGTATAATGGCAGAAAAGGACTGGCTTGTATCTGATGACATTATCTGTAGATGGGATCCATACCATTTAATTTAATTTAATTTTTCACATTTATAGGCCGCCCAACTCCTGTCGGACTCTGGGCGGCGTACAACAAAATGAAAAACAATGAAAAACAATTTAAAAACCTCTATAAAACATTCATCACTTCTAGGTTGGAGCTAGACGCTGTTGCTCAACAATCCCAGGCCTGCCAGCAAAGCCAAGTTTTTAAAGCTTTCCAGAAAGCCAGAAGGAAGGGGGCGGTATGGATCTCTGGGAGAAGCTGGATTCAGAGAGCTGGAACCACCACAGAGAAGGCCTTCCCACGTGGCCCCACCAGTCAACATTGTTT
Organism: Erythrolamprus reginae; assembly: GCF_031021105.1. Taxonomy (NCBI): domain Eukaryota; kingdom Metazoa; phylum Chordata; class Lepidosauria; order Squamata; family Dipsadidae; genus Erythrolamprus; species Erythrolamprus reginae. The sequence continues at coordinate 111,209,758 of NC_091953.1, read as the reverse complement.
GGTCAATGGGAGCTGGAGAAGGCCAACCCTGTGGGCTCTAATTGTCCGCTGGGAAGTGTGAGGCAGAAGACCGTCCCATAAATAGTCAGGCCCTAAGCCGACACCTTAAATTGCATCCGGAGACCAACTGGAAGCCAGTGCAACTCGTGGAGTAGAGGTGTTATATGGATGTATCTAGACACACCCACTACAACTCGCATGGCTGCGTTCTGGACAAATTATAATTCCGAACGCTCTTTAAGGGTAGCCCCATGTAGAGCGCATTGCAGTAGTCGAGCCGTGAGGTGATAAGGGCGTGAGTAACTGTGAGAAGAGACTCCCGATCCACATAGGGCCGCAACTGCTGCACTAGGCGAACCTGTGCAAAGGTCCCCCTAGCCACAGCCGAGAGATGTTGTTCTAATCTCATCTGCAGATCTAGGAGGACTCCCAGATTGCAGACCCGCTCTGAGGGGGTTAAAATCCCCCCCCTCAGTTAAGGATGGGCAGATGGAACACTCTTTGGGAGGCAATGCCCACAACCACTCAGTCTTGTTGGGGATGAGTTTGAATCTGTTGACACCCATCCTAACCGACGTCCTTTCTAATGGACGTGTTTGCGAAGGGTAAATATGATTAGGGAAAGGCGGTCTCTCAAATATCCTGGCCCCATGTATATTGGGTTTTATTGGTCCTTATCAGAACCTAGAATTGAATCTAGAAGTCAGCTGATAACTAATGCAGCACACAGAGCAGGGATGTAATGTGTGCTGATCTAGGTGTTTGCATATATATATATATATATATATATATATATATATATATATATATATATATTTGTTTTCATAAATTTTCACGGGTATATGTATGTAGATTGTTCTGAGTTCGGGTTTTGCCCTGTGTAATATTTCCTCACACATCTTAACAGCCTACACCCTAAAATACAGTTTACTATGGAAACAGAAATCAATGATCAACTTCCCTTTCTAGATGTACTGGTCTATAAAAAACCCAATGGCAGCCTAGGACACACTATCTACCAAAAGAAAACCCATACCAACCGTTATCTAAATGCACACTCACACCACCACCCCGCACAAATCACCTCAGTGGCCAAAACTCTCATCACAAGAACCAAACGCTTAGCTGACCATGAGCACTTAAAAACTGAATTGAACAAACTCAAAGATGTATTAATTTCTAATGGATTCGAAGGGAAAACAATCACAAACTTAATCAAAAAAGAGACACCCCCCAAAAAACAAGATCAAGAACAGGACAATGGTACCACCATCCTCCCTTACATGAAGGGCACCACAGACAAAATTAGTAAAATTCTGCACAAATATAACATCAAAACTTCATTTTGCACTAACCAAAAAATATCTAATATCCTAAGGAGCCCCAAAGATAAAATCCAATTGGAATACCAAGGAATCTATGAAATCCCTTGCAAAACATGTGCAGCCACATACGTTGGACAAACCAACCGAAGAGTGAGCCAAAGCATTGCAGAACATGTGAATGCAGTTAAAAAAGAAGAAAAGACTTCCTCCCTTGTCCAGCACATTAAAAAAACAGGGCACGAAATTGACTTTGAAAAAACTAAATTACTTCACAAAACAGAGAATTTATATAGAAGAATTGCTCTGGAAGCTATAGAAATTGAGAGGAGCCCCCTTTGCATAAATAAAAGAGATGACACATCCCGCCTACCAGAAATTTGGAAACCACCCTTAAACAAAAAAAACACTTCATAAAAATCACCATGTCAATCCTTCTAATAATTATGATTTTGGAATTTTGAAATTTGAAAACCAGCCTTAAACAAAAAACACTTCATAAAAATCACCATGTCAATCCTTCTAATAATTATGATTACACCAACCAATCAGATCACTAAAACATAATCACCCAATCTATTTGCTACATTCAAACCAAATCTCCACCCCCACACTATATACTAGGAAGAAAAAACCCGAACTCAGAACAATCTACATATATATATATATATATATATATATATATATATATATATATATATATACAGTATATTCATTCATTCATTCATTCATTCATTCATTCCAATACACAATGAGGGTTTTAGTGGGTATATATCTATATACATATAGTAAAATACATGATGAAGGTTATAGAGGAGATACTCATAGTAAAATATATCTAAGAAATAATAGAAAAGAAGGTATAGTAATAGAACATATCAATGAAATAATAAAAGAAGAGATATAGGAATAGAAGAAAGGTATAGGAGATATAGGAGAGCAATAGGACAGGGGACGGAAGGCACTCTAGTGCACTTGTACTCGCCCCTTACTGACCTCTTAGGAATCTGGATAGGTCAACCGTAGATAATCTAAGGGTAAAGTGTTGGGGGTTTGGGGATGACACTATGGAGTCCGGTAATGAGTTCCACGCTTCGACAACTCAGTTATTGAAGTCATATTTTTTACAGTCAAGTTTGGAGCCGTTAATATTAAGTTTAAATCTGTTGTGTGCTTTTGTGTTGTTGTGGTTGAAGCTGAAGTAGTCGCCGACAGGCAGGACGTTGCAGCATATGATCTTGTGGGCAATACTTAGATCTTGTTTAAGGCATCTTAGTTCTAAACTTTCTAGGCCCAGGATTGAAAGTCTAGGCCCATAGGGTATTCTATTTCGAGTGGAGGAGTGAAGGGCTCTTCTGGTGAAGTATCTTTGGACATTTTCAAGGGTGTTAATGTGTGAGATGCGATATGGGTTCCAAACAGATGAGCCGTATTCGAGGATGGGTCTGGCAAAAGTTTTGTAAGCTCTGGTAAGTAGTGCTTCAAGTAGTAAGTAGTGCTTCAAGTAGTGTTCAAGGGCAACCCCATGTAGATAACCCCTAGATACTTGACACTCACCTATTATCACCAGCTTTAGGAGTCTTGTGCAAACACAAAAGCACAAATAAAATATCTGCTACATCAAAAATTAGACTGATACACAAGGAAAATATGAGTGCTGTTAGCAACGTCAATACTAGGTACTGAACAGCAGAGGGCAATAGTGCTTCATCTATATTTCTAACAGATAAATTACAACATTACTACACAGGAATTGCTTATGAAAGAAATTTGTTCCCAAATGTCTTTCTAGTGGCACGGCCATTAACATTAAGCAATCTGGTATTGGAGTTTTTCTTTAATCAAATATTAGCAACAGGAAAATCTGGATGTACATCTCTACAGAAGTTGTAATTAACTAAATTGACTAAATTACTATTTTTAAAAAAATATATTCTTGAAAATGTTAATATAACAGACAAAAATATCAACGAAACTTAAATTTTAAAAAAAGTTTATTTTATTTATTTATTAAACTTGTTTGCTGCCTATCTCACTGCGCGGCGACCCTTTAAAAAGTTTTTAAAAAGAATATTAACCAGTAGATATGTTTTGGGAAAATGCATAAAAAACTCTATCTGGTAAATATCAACGATTGTAAACTTTCTTACTCCCTAAAAACAAAACTGTAAAATAATGAATAGACTGGAATACTGCCTTATACCAAGAGTAAACTATGTTACATTTTGCTCATTCATACATTTACACCAATAATATTTTTTAAATTATTATATAAAGGCAATAAATGCTTAAGAAACAATGCCATTGCCTGTATTTTGGATGCTTGCTCTGATTGTACTAGCTGAATGTACTAGCTAAAGACATGATTTTAACAATATTTACACATTACACTAAGACATAGTTTGCTTTATACAACTCACTACATCACTAGATCAAGCAAATCAAATGATAACTTAAATTAATTAATTAAATTAATTTAAGCAATCATTTGGTTTAATAGCCCAGTATCTGGCTGAAGAAACCAAATGCAATCTCAACATTTTGAACTTTTCTGGGTCCAATCTTCGTTTTCCCACAAAATGCAACTCCAGGGTTAACTAAAACTGGTCATGCAGGTCAGATTCAAATCTAGTTTTAGCTATCTATTTATACAGGTACCGTGTTTTCCCGAAAATAAGACCCTGTCTTATATTTTTTTGAACCTTGAAATAAGCGCTTGGCCTTATTGCCCTGCACTCAAAAGCCCGATTGGGCTTATTATCAAGGGATGTCTTTTTTGGGGGGAAACAGGATAGTACTCATCTTACAATCAGGGGTGGGCTACTGCCCGGACGCGGGGGGACGACGCAGTGAGCTAGTGAAAATGGACCTCCACCCCAGAGCACCCAATTTTCACTGAAAGATGTTGAAATAAAATGCAGGGCATCTTGCATAAGCTACGCCCACGGCATGGTAAACAATGTCGGTTGGCGGGCCCCAGGGGGAGAGCCTTCTCTGTGGCGGCACCGACTCTATGGAACCAACTCCCCCCAGATATCAGAACTGCCCCTACTCTTCCTGCCTTCCGTAAACTCCTCAAAACCCACCTTTGCCGTCAGGCATGGGGAAACTAAACATCTCCCCTTGGGCGCGTTGAATTTATACATGGTATGCTTGTGTGTGTGTATGTTAGTATATGGGTTTTTAAAAAATTTTTTGAATATTTTAGTTGATTGGATTATGTATTGGACTGTTTTTCACTTGTTGTGAGCCGCCCCGAATCTTCGGAGAGGGGCGGCATACAAATGCAAATAATAAATAAAAAATAAATAAAATAAATGATAGTAAAAATTTTGGTAGCCCTTCGCTGCTTATAACCATTCATTTAGTTCCCATTTAAAGTTACAAGAGCTCTGGAAAAAAATGATTTATGACTGGTTTTTCCATTGGATAGGTCAACCGTGGATAATCTAAGGGTAAAGTGTTGGGAGTTTGGGGATGACACTACAGAGTCCGGTAATGAGTTCCACGCTTCGACAACTTGGTAACTGAAGTCATATTTTTTACTGTCAAGTTTGGAGCGGTTAATATTAAGTTTAAATCTGTTGTGTGCTCTTGTGTTGTTGTGGTTGAAGCTGAAGTAATCACCGACAGGCAGGACGTTGAAGCATATGATCTTGTGGGCAATACTTAGATCTTGTTTAAGGCATCTTAGTTCTAAACTTTCTAGGCCCAATTGCTGCCAACCTGCCTTTTATTGAGGACCTGTATACTGCACGAGTCAAAAAGAGGGCGGGGAAAATATTTAATGACCCCTCGCATCCTGGACATAAACTGTTTCAACTCCTATCCTCAAAACGCCGCTACAGAGCACTGCACACCAAGACAACTAAACACAAGAACAGTTTTTTCCCAAACGCCATCACTCTACTACACAAATAATTCCCTCAACACTGTCAAACCTTTTACTAAATCTGCACTTCTATTCTACTAGTTTTTCCTCATCATTCCTATCATCCTTTTCCTCCCACTTAGGACTGTATGACTGTAACTTGTTGCTTGCATCCTAAGATTTTTATTAATATTGATTGTTTCTTCATTGCTTATTTGACCCCTATGACAATCATTAAGTGTTGTACCACTTGATTCTTGACAAATGTATCTTTTTCTTTTATGTACGCTGAGAGCATATGCACCAAGGCAAATTCCTTGTGTGTCCAATCACACTTGGCCAATAAAATTCTATTCTATTCTATTCTATTCTATTCTATTTAATTGATAGTTGGGTTGCTGAGACAATAGGGGAAGAGCAAAGATAGGAAGGAGAGAAAGAAGTACGGGTGCTTACAATCTGTCATGCTTTTCACTGCTTCTCGGGTTGGATGGCATTCAAGATGCTACTGAGGAAGAACTGAGGATCTTTCAAAGTACTAATGGCATTTATGATGTGGCTAAATTAAGCAGGCTGGGCATCCACTTACTAACGTTGCGGTGCAGGAAAAGAAAAGCCAAATCTGCAAAGACAGAATCGATGGGAACAGGAAACGTAAGAAGCAATGAACATGGAAAGTTCAACAAAGTGAAAGAGGTAATGAATCAAGTCTATACTATCTTAGATATCAGTGAAATGGACTGGAATTTGATATACAAGATCACTGTGGTTACTGCTCAGGGTACAAAAAGTGGAAAGTAACAACACTGTTTTCATGGTCAGTGTTCTGTCGGGCTCTCTGGTAGACTCCTCCCAAAAATTCACAGGTACAAATTTCAGACACACACACGTTTGAAAATTCAAAACAATGTTCTTTATAATGAAAATTCACTTAAACCAAGCCCTCTTTTGGTATAGCAAAGAGCACTCGTCTCCAAACAAACTGGTAATTGGTACAAGTCCCTTATCAGTTCTGTGATACTTAGCTTGCAGCTGTGAGGCAATTCACAGTCCTTCTTCTTTCACAAAATGAAACACACTTTGCTCTGGTTTAGTTTCAAAGCGGGGGAAAATCAGCACACAAAAAGTCAAAGTCAGTAAAGCAGTCACGAAACACAACAATCAGATAATCCTCCACAATGGCCAAACCCACAGGCTGCTATTTATAGCAGCCTCACTAATTACCACAGCCCCACCCAACCACAGGTGGCCTCATTTTCTTTGATAATAATCTCTCAGTTGTTGTTGCCTATGCATCGCTCTCCTCATGCGTGGCTGTATTATTAACTCTTGTTCTGAATCCAAGGAGGAGCTAGATAATTGAACTCCTTCTAAGCTGTCTGCCACACTCTCCTCCTCCCTGTCACTCATGTCTTCTTGGTCAGAGGAGCCCTCATCAGCAGATTCTACCGGGGGCAAAACAGGTCTGCGGCATGTGGATGTCTCCCCCACATCCACAGTCCTTGGGGCAGGAGCTGGGCCAGAGCTAACCACAACAGTCAGGAAAAATGAAAATGAATAAAGTATTTGGGTATAATGTAATGAGTGACTGGATAATAACTAATTCTGTCAGCAGCCCCTTAATATGACGGTTATCTGAGTTTATGCTCCAACCATTGATGCAGAAATTTGATGGAGTTTGGCCAAAAAATTCAGACTGAAAATAAGAGCTTAGATCATAGGAACTACAGCCTTAAACATGATCTAAGTATTGTCCACAAGATCATATGCTGCAATGTCCTGCCTGTCAAAGACTACTTCAGCTTCAACCACAACAACACAAGAGCACACAATACATTCAAGCTTAATATTAACCGCTCCAAACTTGACTGTAAATCTTTAGTAATCGGGTTGTCGAAGCGTGGAACTCATTACCAGACTCTGTAGTATCATCCCCTAACCCCCAACATTTTACCCTTAGACTATCCACTGTTGACCTCTCCAGATTCCTAAGAGGTCAGTAAGGGGCGTACATAAGCGCACTAGAGTGCCTTCCGTCCCCTGTCCTGTAGTCTCTCCAATATCTCGTATTTCTTCTCTACTATATCCTCTATAACCTTCATTGTGTATTATTGTGCATTGGACAAAATAAATAAATAAAATAAATTAGCTGCTTGGGGTGAAAAATAGGAATGACAAGGGTATTATAGATACAGAATAGAAAGATGTAAAAATATAGTGAAATTGGACTTTAAAGAAAATAGTATAGATACAGAGCATCTAGAAAATAGATAATTTTTAATTAAGATTCATTTCTAATTTAGAACTAGAAATTAATGAAATTTAGTTTAAGTTATTTATAATGTACCAACTATTTTATTCTTTCCTTTTTTGGATAAGCTTTCCTTTTGTAAAATAAAAGTATTACCCAGCCATTGAAGGAAGACACCCACCCTGTTTTCAAGTTTCTAGTGCTTTTTGTTTATTTGGTGGTTCAAAAAAGAATCTGCAAGAAAGGCCATTATCTCTATAGGTATCATAGGGTAAATTACTTTATGTTGCCTGTGCATATGTTTTTTTCCAGTAAAATATAGGAATGGTTTAGTATTTCTTTCTCCCTACAATATGAAATTATGGCATTGTTGTTGTCATGAGTAGAAGCTGCTGAGTTGCCCCTTGAAGTAAGTGTCATTGAGTTGGCCATGCCCACCCTGTCACATGATCAACTAGCCACGCCCACCCAGCCAGTCATTAGGCAGATCGTATTAGTGGTCTGTGAAATTTAAAATTATGAATTTAGTGTTCCCTGAGGTCCAAAAGGTTGGGGACCCCTGCTTTAGATGGACAACTTACTCAATGCCAGGTCGGTGGTAAATAAAGCTCTCCTCATCCGGGATTGCACCAGTTACGGCCCTATTTGGACCGGGAGTCACTGCTCACAGTCACTCATGCCCTCATCATCTCGAGGCTCGACTACTGTAATGCTCTCTACATGGTGCTACTTTTGAAAAGTGTTCGGAAACTTCAGATCGTGCAGAATGCAGCTGCGAGAGCAATCATGGGCTTTCCTAAATATGCCCATGTCACACCAACACTCCGCAGTCTGCATTGGTTGCCGATCAGTTTCCGGTCACAATTGAAAGTGTTGGTTATGACCTATAAAGCCTTTCATGGCACCGGACCAGATTATCTCAGGAACCGCCTTCCGCTGCACGAATCCCAGCGACCAGTTAGGTCCCACAGAGTGGGCTTTCTCCGGTCCCGTCAACTAAACAATGTCGTTTGGCGGGGCCCAGGGGAAGAGACTTCTCTGTGGTGGCCCCGGCCCTCTGGAACCAACTCCCCCTGGAGATTAGAATTGCCCCCACCCTCCTCGCCTTTCATAAGCTCCTTAAAACCCACCTGTGCCGTCAGGCATGGGGGAACTGAGATAATCTTTCCCCCTAGGCCTTTACAATTTATGCATGGTATGTTTGTTTGTTTGTATGTATGTTTGGTTTTACAATAAGGGTTTTTTTAGTTGCTTTAGTATTGGATTTACATGCTGTTTTTTATTACTGTTGTTAGCCGCCCCGAGTCTACGGAGAGGGGCGGCATACAAATCCAATAAATAAATAAATAATAATAAATAAATAAACTTGAATGATTTTCATGGCTTGAGTGCCCTGCTGGGAGTAGACTTTCTTGATATTCATTCCTGGCTTTCTTTCCACAAACCAACACACACACAGAGCCTTCTCTGTGGCAGCCCCGGCCCTCTGGAACCAACTCCCCCCAGAGATTAGAATTGCCCCCACCCTCCTTGCCTTTCGTAAGCTACTTAAAACCCACCTCTGCCGTCATGCATGGAGGAACTGAGATACTCTTTCCCCCTAGGCCTTTACAATTTTATGCATGGTATGTCTGAATGTATGTTTGGTTTTTACTTTAATGGGTTTTTAATTGTTTTTACTATTGGATTATTGTGTATACTGTTCTATTATTGTTGTTAGCCGCCCCGAGTCTCCAGAGAGGGGCGGCATACAAATCCAATAAATCAAATCAAATCAAATCAAACATGCAATGATGATGCAACCCAGATTGATGGGGCGAAGGGAAAGAACTATTCTATAGGGATATCCCAATGGTGCTTTTTTGAAAGACAATTGGACTTTATGTTGTTTTTGAAGACGCTTCACTTCTCATCCAAGAAGCTTCTTCATTGCTGTTCTTGGATGAGAAATAAAACATCTTCAAAGAAGAAGTCCAGTTGCTTTTCAAAAAAGTACCACTGGGACAACTATGACCTGTATGACTTAGAATATCCATAGACATTACTCTATAGCAGTGATGGCGAACCTATGGCACGAGTGCCACAGGTGGCACGCGGAGCCATATCTGCTGGCACATGAGCCATTATCCTAGCTCAGCTCCAACATGCATGTGTGTGTTGGCCAGCTCATTTTTGGCTCACACAGAGGCTCTGGGAGGGCGTTTTTGGCTTCCAGAGAGCCTCTGGGGGGATGGGGGAGGGCGTTTTTACCCTCCTCTAGCTCCCGGGAAGCCTTTGGAACCTGGCAAGGGTGAAACGCGACCCTAGTGGGCCCACCAGAAGTTGGGAAACAGGACATTTCTGGCCTCCAGGGGGGTCTTCCAAGGCAAGGAATTATGGGTATGGGCACTCACATATGCGCGGTAGCACATGTGCACGCTCTTTCGGCACCCAAGGGAAAAAATATTTGCCATTATTACAATTAGCCTCATACATGGAAAAAGGGTTTGGCAAATTATGGAGATGACTTCACTTACTTCCTATTATCAGTCAGCAATCCTCATATAACTAGAAGAGGTTTCTTTCAATCGCTACTGATTTCTGCCGGAATTAATTCCTTTAAATTTTAGAATTCTATTATTATAAAATTTTGTTTCATCTGAAGTTCTTTATCTTTTATCGTTTCACAAACCCTAATAAGATTTATATACATTAGACATTAATTTATAAATTAAACTGAACTTATTTATATACTGTATACTAAGACAAGGGAGGAAATGGATGGCAATTCTTCTGTATTCACAGTTTAATTTCATATTGAATTGAAGATTACACTTCAATTGAGTTTGAACATAAGCAAAGAATTAAGGGTAATGTTATGTCAGATAACCCTTCAAATAGTCTATGTCATCACATATATTGTTTATATAAAATATAGTAACTGTAACACTTACAGTATTTCTTTATAATGCATATACTTTATGTTAGACAGTTGAAGTTGAACATTACAGTCAGAAACTTTTGGTCAGCTAACATATGAGTTACATAATATAATTTGTTCCTGCAACAAATTTTACAGACAGCCAAAAAACCCCGTAGAACCAATTGAGAATCTAGTTGCACTATGACACTTCCTGATTATAAAAAGGTTTCTATTTTAGACCACAGGTCTTAAGACAAAAACAAATCTTGCCTGGGTTGATGAAAGACATCATTGAAAAGCTAAAGGTAAGAAAACTTCTATTTTATGTATTAGCATATACAGTATACACATTTAGAAAATTTTTCACACGTTCAACTTGAATAATGTTTTCAAACTAATGGAACATTGCTAAAGACTTTGAATACTACAGAATTATGTATCGAATGAAAGTTATCTTTTAAAACTATGTGCAAGCCTAAAAATCCTCATTGTCTTTATAGACCAATAAAGATGAAGTAAACAACAGCTTGAAATAATGAATATGTGAGATACAAATGAAATAAAAGAAAATAAATCCACTTTATCTGTTTAAACAAATAGGCATTGATACCAATATATAAGTTGAAAATTACTAACAGATTCAAAATACAATACACAGCTATTTCGTACATGAGTACATATAGTACCAACGTAAGGGTATGTACATGAGTACCACTTTAGTTATTCCTAAAAAATTGAGGATAGCACATAAGGTTTTGACATTTCATACAACACAGAATATTTGATTCAAACTGGAAGGCTGTCTCAGGCCAATATACTACTCAGGATTTGTTGTAAAGAAAATAGGAAGAGGAAAGAGTACTAAATATGTTCATATTTGAAGAATAAGAATAAATATTTGAAGATCCATTATGCTAATTTTCTTGATATCCATTTGCCTTACTTCAAAACTTTTCAAATGATGGTTTTATTTTATTTGTTCAATTCTTAATATTTCCTTCAGAGTTACGTAAATTTGTTATTTATTGAGAAAATCAAGGAACAATTAATTTTGAGTTAGGATTCCTGCAAATATAGCCAGCACATTGCAAGAATCCAACCAATGGACGAATAGCTTCACTACTACAGTACTTTCTTTCACCATCTCAGCCAGTGAAAATTACTAGCATCATCTAAGTCTGTTCAGCCAACCACAAATTACTGTATGTTCACATAGCACACTGCAGGATTTGCACAACAGGCCTTTATAGTGTTTTTGATCTGATTTCCAAAAGTGTTTGGGAAGATGTGAAAGTAGCTGTTTGAGTTTGCATCACAGCAGCTATTTCTTTTCTGTCTGGAATTGAATCCAAAGCAGTGGAGATCCCAAATGCACTGGCTAAACTCACAGAATACATCAACCACATACCAGCAAATCTCAATTCAGGTTGTTGTGCAAATCATTTAGATACTGAGTCATCAGAATCCAGAAAAACTGCACATAAGCCCATAGTTCTACGCATATGCAAGCACGACATATGAACAAGCCCATAGTAACATGCATACACAAGCATGACATACAAACAGGGCATTCTTCTGAAATCCATTAGAATAAGCCAACAAATACTAATCTACGTAGCCACTAATATTGAGTAAGAATGTCCTCCAGAAAAAGTAGAATAAAGCTTTAAAAAACCATTCTTATGGGAAATAAGACAATACTTTGGGAAGCTACTAGAGAAGTTGGCTACTTATACCCTACATCAGTGGTTTTCAACCTGGGGTCAGGACCCCTTTCACAGGGGACGGTCAAACAACCGTTTCACAAGATTCACCTAAGAAGACCATGGGAAAAGACAAATTTCCCATAGTGCTAGGAACTAAAGCTTCTATTCGGGCGCCTTGGAACATATTCTTACAATCCGACCAATCAGTGGGGGTGTCCCTCTGACCTTCCTGCCAATCAGCTTAAAGCTGTTGGGAGAATTGGCGCTAGACTTATGGTTGGGGGTCACCAAAACATGAGATGGGCGGCATTAGGAAGGTTGTCGCGGCATTAGAAAGGCTGAGAGCCACTGCCCTACATAGTGGAATTTCTACTCTAAATTGGAGTAAAGACTGCAGTACAGTAGCTATTTTTGTGATAGCTGCAAATCTTTTTAAATTGAGGATAGTGAGAGAAGGTAAGTAATTTCCCTTTCTCTCTGTCCTTTAAATAGTCTTGCTGTGCTTCATCATTCAGAGCTTTCTGGCCCCACTTTGCAGTCTAATCATGATTAAGTGGAATGGCAGCACCTAGCAGATCTGGCTGTAACCTCTGCGAGAGTAGAAAGTGGCCGTGTTAAAAAAACAACACATATTTTACCCTCTCAGCAGTGGAGGCACAGGAATGATGAAGGGAGCATATACTCTTTCTCTTTCACCCACAAAAGCCAAGGAGGAGGTGAGTCAGTGCAGATGTGAAGCAGCAAATATCTGCAGCCCACCTGCAAGAGCGAGGGAAGCACAGCTTCTCTTTCAACATGATTGACCAGCTTCCTCTTTCAAACCATGTTACCAAAATGAATTTGCATCGTTTTGAAGCCAAAATGCTCTCCATTTTCATGATTATCATTTTAGGGGAGGTAAGATTTATCTTTAGTCATTTACATGAAAGAAAATGAAGCGTCTTGCCCTTACTAAGACAACTCTCTCCAACTTGTGTTTAGCAGAGGTGGTCTGCTGAAGACCCCATTGGTCAAGAAACTCCACAAAAGATCCAGAAGAAGAGTCTTCTCTGATGTAGTGCTTGACTTCTGGAACATCCTGCGCCCTCGGGTGAGATTTGTCCCCACTCTCCTATCCTTCTGCAACGGTCTGAAGACCTGGCCCTGCCGGATAACCTAGGGACTCAATAGGGGTGTACATCTTTGGAAGCAGCTACTAATTCGCTAAGTCCACCTCCCCCTTGTGCTTCCTGCTTCCCCTCTGTCCATCTTTTTAATGTCATATTATTGTACTTCCCTTGTTTATTCACATTGTTTATCCCTTAAATATGCGAGACCGCCTTCTGCCGCACGAATCCCAGCGACCGGTTAGGTCCCAGAGAGTTGGCCTTCTCCGGGTCCCGTCGACTAAACAATGTCGTCTGGCGGGACCCAGGGGAAGAGCCTTCTCTGTGGTGGCTCCGACCCTCTGGAACCAGCTCCCCCCAGAGATTAGGATTGCCCCCACCCTCCTTGCCTTTCGTAAACTCCTTAAAACCCACCTCTGCCGTCAGGCACGGGGGAATTGAAACATCTCCCCCTTGCCCATGTAGTTTTTGTGTATGATTCGATTGTGTGCTTGTTTTTTATATATTGGGGGTTTTTTTTCTTTCTTTTTTTGGACTTTTTAACCTAAAACTGTAATTTAGATTGCTAACTATTAGATTTGTTACTATGTACTATTTTTTACCATTGTTGTGAGCCGCCCAGAGTCTGCGGAGAGGGGCGGCATATAAATCTAATCTAATCTAATCTTTGCTATCGTTATGTTTATGTTTCTACTCCCCCCCCCCCATTTTATTGTTGTAAGCTGCCCAGAGTAGGACCATAGTGAGATGGGCAGCCAATAAATTTAACAAATAAATAAATAAAACATAACTTCCTGGAATTCTTTTAGAGCATACTCAGACCTCAGGCCCATATAAACTACACTAACCGTTTGGCTAGTTAAGTTCCCAATTTAAGATAATACTAAAAATTGTGTTTTTGAAGATTTAAAGGACTCAATTTTTCTAAATTGCCCTCTGTACTGTACAAACCTGGAATTGTCTGATTCTCAGTGCTCCTTACAATGTAAAACTGTTCTAATCAGTAGTTAAACTTGATCAGTATTTTATAAAACTTGATCTAGTCAGTAGTTAAACTTGTTCTAGTCAGGAGTTAAACTTGATCTAATCAGTATTTTATTAAACTTGATCTAATCAATAGTTAAACTTGATCTTTCTCCTGTTTGATTCGTAGATAACGTATTAGAAAGCTATGAACAACGACAATCACAGTCTAATTACAATGGTTGAAAACAGCCATCCAGAGGAATACCGAATCTCATCCCTTGTCTTCTATAGTTTCGTTTTTAGCACTGGCTTAGTTGTAAACGTTACAGCTCTCTGGGTCTTCAGCTGTACCACCAAGAAGAAAACAACAATAACTATCTACATGATGAATGTCGCATTGCTTGACTTGTTGCTTATATTCACCTTTCCTTTTCGAATGCATTATTATGGGAAAAGCTCTTGGATCTTTGGAGATGTCTTCTGCCGGATTCTTAGTGCTTTCACTGTCTTTTACCCCAGCATTGCAATATGGCTGTTAGCTTTTATAAGCATTGATAGATGTCTGGCTGTAGTTCAACCCAAATATGCCAAGGAGCTGAAGAACACAAACAAAGCTCTGATGGCTTGCACAGCACTTTGGACCTTAACTCTTCTGACCACGTCCCCACTGCTTTCCTTATATTCTGATCCAGACAAAACTTCCAATTTCACCACCTGCATAAAGATGATGGATATTATCTACCTAAAGGAAGTCAATGTGTTAAATCTTTGTCGGTTAATATTTTTTTTCTTGATTCCCATATTTAATATGCTTGGTTGTTATCTAGTCATCATTTATAGTATAATTCGTGGAAGGACTTCCAAGCTGAAGCCAAAGGCTAAAGAAAGATCAATCAGAATCATTGTAACCGTAATTACACAAGTGCTTGTGTGTTTTGTGCCTTTTCACATTTGTTTTGCATTTCTGATGCTCCAAAATGGAGAAGCAAGCTACAGCCCTTGGGGAGCATTTACCACCTTCCTCATGAATCTCAGCACATGTCTAGATATAATCCTCTACTACCTAGTTTCTAAGCAATTTCAGGCCCGAGTTATCAGTGTTATGCTTTACCGTAATTATCTTCGAAGCGTTCGGAGAAAAAGTATCCGATCTGGTAGTGTGTATTCATTAAGTAACATCAACAGTGAGATCATATAAAGTGGGTAAAACAACACAATGCAATACTATACAAATCCATTTCAAAGCAACACCATATACATGCATTAAATAAAGCTTAGAATAAACTCAAATGTCTAATAAATGTATTAAGGCGTTTCATTATTCCTCTTTTAATTTTTTCCTTTGAAAAAGAAATTAGTCCACTTGAAATGCATAATCATTTCTGCCTCTTTAATATTAATATATTCCATTTTCCTTCAGTATTTTTTCTAGCATTTTGGCTACTGAGGTTTCAACTTTGCAACTTCTACAAGAATGGTGGAAAGTCTTAAGCTTAAACGTATCAGGAAAGACTTAATGAAGTCAATCTGTATAGTTTGGAGGACAGAAGGAAAAGGGGGGACATGATCAAAACATTTAAATATGTTAAAGGGTTAAATAAGGTTCAGGAGGGAAGTGTTTTTAATAGGAAAGTGAACACAAGAACAAGGGGACACAATCTGAAGTTAGTTGGGGGAAAGATCAAAAGCAACATGAGAAAATATTATTTTACTGAAAGAGTAGTAGATCCTTGGAACAAACTTCCAGCAGACATGGTTGGTAAATCCACAGTAACTGAATTTAAACATGCCTGGGATAAACATATATCCATTGTAAGATAAAATACAGGAAATATTATAAGGGCAGACTAGATGGACCATGAGGGCTTTTTCTGCCGTCAGTCTTCTATATTTCTATGTTTCTATGAGTTGCACAATTTATTAAGAAAAAGAGCGATAAAAAGCATTGTTCAATCACATGATTTCAATGTTTACAGTATTGGGAGGGGGGAATTCCATATTTCTAAATCAAGTGTTACATCTTTAATGCATCCCTTAAGGCAAAATTAAATAATCTCCAAACATGCTAATGAGTTTTAAATTACTTCTGGGAATCATTTACACGTGCTTTCATTTGTCAAAATAGGTGGTTATCTCCTCAAAGGTTATGGTCAGACTAGTTTAGTTTGTACATGGGGGGAACCTTCAGGAAACCCACTGTTGTAAACCTTATTGAAAAATAAGGAGGAAAAAAATCTCAGAAAAAGGCAATAGCAAGCCATTTCTGTATAAGTGGCAATAAAATTATATGGAGATGTGTTTAACTTGGGGAGATATTATTTTAGTCTTACATGCCAAAGCCAATGCATATTCAAATGTTATTGCAGACTGCATATGTTACTGTGCATCTAGTTGCTTATAAAACAGATTTTGTTATCATTATTATTATTTAAGAGTAGAGAGGGGAACGTCTGAGCTAAAGGAACTTTGCATCTGCAGTAACGCTAAACTGAACACCAAAGCTCTTTATCCTGCCAAGTAATATGAAAAAATAAAGACAGTGATACTTAATGTAGCACAGCCAAAACTGAGGAAGGAAAAAAAATGCTTAAAATGCAGCAAATAAAAACACTTCCTTTGAGTAAGAAAACTTAAACAACGCTTAAAAATATATTAAATGTAAAGATGAATGTAGGGTTTGCTGGTGAAGCAATAAAAGATTCATAGAGAAGCCTTTAGTATTGCAAATTCTGATACAATACAGGTGTTAGCAGTTTACTGTCAAATAGACAGATTTCCCCTCTGTGTTTTCAAATGACTGTCAATATACAGTGTTCCCTCGATTTTCGCAGGTTCGAACTTCGCGAATAGCCTATACCAGTTTTTCCACCAAAAAAAATTAATTAAAAAATACTTCGTGGGTTTTTTTCTATACTTCGGTTTTTCCTGCCCGATGAAGTCATATGTCATCGCCAAACTAATAATTTTTGCAAATAAATCACCAAAAAAATAATTATTGTTAATAAATAATTATGTTTATAAATATCAGAATCACTAAGTGTCTTATTCAAAGGTGAGTACCAGTAATAATGGTGAGTAAATGGTTGTTAAGGGAATGGGAATGGGTAATTTAGGGGTTTAAAGTGTTAAGGGAAGCCTTGTGATACTGTCCATAGCCAAAAATGGTGTACAGTATTTACTTCCGCATCTCTACTTCGCGGAAATTCAACTTTAGCGGATGGTCTCGGAACGCATCCCCCACGAAAATCGAGGGAACACTGTAATATAGAAAGTTATTAGCTGTTTTTTTGTCACTCACAAATACAACCATACCATATTTTCTTTATAATTAGTCCACTTACTGTTAATTTAAAGCAGATTGTAATATAACACCTATAGATGATGCTAGATTGGGGAATGTTACTCTAGAGACATATATGGAGGTAAACAAATACAGTCTTAAACACAGTGCTGAATTTAACTCTTAAACCCCAATGGGAATTCAGAGGGATAAAAGTGTGTGTATGGAATAAAATAAAAAATAAAATATTCTAGAAAATAAAAGGCAATGCACTAAAAAGATTGCCTGGTTGGCAACTATCATGTTTCGCTGGAAATAAGACCTTGTCTTATATTTTTTTGAACCCCAAAATAAGTGTTTGGCCTTACAGTATTGCCATGCACTCTAAAGCCCGATTGGGCTTATTATCAAGGGATGTTTTATTCTGGGGAAAACAGCATAGTTCAATCAATCTGACTTCAAGTTTATCCAGTCATGATTGGATAACAACAAGAAATTTTGGAGATAGTGTACAGAGTTGAATCCAAAGGCATCTGTTAATTGGTAAAACAGTATCTGGAATTAATTGTGCCATTTTATCTGTATTTACCTTAAATCTGTTCCAAAGAATCAGATGATCCTTCAGAGGAAATCTGAGAGGCTGCCCAGGGGCCTTACAAATTTGATAAAAAATAAATATGTGGGCAGTAAAGCGGAAAAGCAAAACATTTATCAATGAACATGCCACAAAGATTCATATTATTTGCAGTATGGATATATTAAATTCATATTTGGGAATGCAGCATTCTGAAGAATTTCATTTCTCTTCCAAAGCTTTTCCAGATCTAACCATTCTGAGGTCAATTGGCAGTTTCCAGAATTAAAACCTCCAGGCCAGATGGTGGTCAGAGCCCCTAACAGGCTTGTTGTGTCAAGGAGGTTGAATTATTTCTGATTTAGAATATTTATCTATAAGAACTGCTAAGTTACCTCCAGAGCAGTAAATTCTGAAATTCTAAAGAGAGAACGCAGAGTTCTATAGTTTTAAAGAACATTCAATTGCTGAATGGCTGAATTTCACACAACCCAAATAAATAGCAGTAAACATTTCATTTTTATAAATTTCAACAGCCCTAGAAATAATATTTAAGATACAGAGAGATATGAATGTCTCTTAACAGTAAACTTACAATCCTGAAGGCAAGCTGCTGATGTTGAGGCCAAAAGAATATTCAATAGCTTCTACCAGGACAAAGTCAAACAACACTGATAGCATCCAAGAACCCAGTAAAAATGACTGAAAAATAAAAATAAAAATTCGTAGTTACAACTGCTCACCTTTTACAACAAAAAAATTCTCCATTAAAAATACCATGTTGCATATAGGATGATTCCCTGTTTAGCATGCTCACATAAAATGGACTGCACCCAAAGAACTAAATCTAAAAATACAACATTTATGTGGAGAAATTAGGATGGCAAGATTAGATTACACTATACCACACAAAGATTTTGCAGTAATGAACCTGCAGAGTTGAATTGCTCAGGCGACTGGCGAGCATTTCTATCGCAGGAACTGTATCTGATTTTGCCTAATGGTCAGTCATGTTAGGCAATGAGTCTTAATTCTGCATTATCTGTGAACCACGAAAGTCCTACAGGATTGTTTTGGGAAATAATAATGAGTTAATAAATATCAAGAGAATATAATAGAAACATTAATGGCATCAACATTTAAATCATGGCTGTCCAACTTGTTGGCTTGCCGCAGCTGCACTGAGTGATGAGGAATTGTCTTAGATTACATATAAAAGATATCATATACAGTGATACCTTGTCTTACAAACTTAATTGGTTCTGGGATGAGGTTCTTAAGGTGAAAAATTTGTAAGACGAGACAATGTTTCCCATAGGAATTAATGGAAAAGCAATTAATGCGTGCAAGCCCAAAATTCACCCCTTTTGCCAGCCGAAGCGCCCGTTTTTGCGCTGCTGGGATTCCTGAGGCTCCCCTCCATGGGAAACCCCACCTCTGGACTTCCATTGCCAGCGAAGCGCCCCCTGCAGCATCACAAAAACACGGAAGTCCAGAGGTGGGGTTTCCCATGGAGGGGACCCTCGGGGGAATCCCAGCAGCGCAGAAACGGGTGCTTCGCTGGCAACAGAAGTCTAGAGGCGGGGCATCCCAGCGGCGGCGGTGGGTTTGTAAGGTGAAAATAGTTTGTAAGAAGAGGCAAAAAAATCTTAAACCCCGGGTTTGTATCTCGAAAAGTTTGTATGATGAGGCGTTTGTAAGACGAGGTATCACTGTAGTTAACTTATTGTATATAAATCACGTATTAATGTTAAAAGTTTATGATCTTGTGGGGCTGCATTACTAGTTGTCCAGGGTTGCACATGACCCATGAGCTACATGTGCTTGATTTAAATTCTAGTGGATGCTCCCCAATCTATTGACACAGATCCTAGTGAAAAGAGATCTCACCGCTGTTCAAACACCTTCGAATTAGGAACATGGAACATCAATGGCTTAAATCTAGGAAGCTGAACATTGTTAAGAACGAAATGAATAGGCTGAACATTAATGTACAGTGTTCCCTCAATTTTCGCAAGTTCAAACTTCGCGAAACGGCTATACCACGGTTTTTCAAAAATATTAATTAAAAAATACTTTGCGGTTTTTCCCCCTATACCACAGTTTTTCCCACCTGATGACATCATACGTCATCGCCAAACTTTCGTCCGCCTGTAATAATTTTTTTTTAATAAACTTTAATAAATCAACATGGTGAGTAATAATCTAAATGGTTGATAAGGGAATGAGAAATTGCAGTTTAGGGGTTTAAAGTGTTAAGGGAAGGCTTGTGATACTGTTCATAGCCAAAAATGGTGTATTTACTTCCACATCTCTACTTCGCGGAAATTCGACTTTCTCGGGCAGTCTTGGAACGCATCCCCCGCAAAAAGTGAGGGAACACTGTACTAGGTTCTACCATATCTCGAGACCTAAAATGGTCACATGACATAAAAAACATAATCAAAAAAGCACAACAAACAGGCTTATCCGCTGCTCACGCAAGTTGGCATACTCACTTGCCAATTCTGCGATCCACTTCTGGACAGTTCATGGGCTGGTAGTGGGCTGTGGCCCAGAGGTTGGGAACCCCTGGAATAAATCACATCTAACTGTTGCACCATCTCTCCATGGTCACATGATTGTGATCCGCATGCTTAGCAATTTGTTTGCACTTATGACAGATTGCCAAGAACCCTGCAGACTGCTGTCTGCCAAGATGGCTGAAGGAACTCTGTGCCAAAATCCATGTCAAACCAATGCAGAAGTCGGTGATAAATTAACGGCTTGCCACACTGTCCATAGAAGGCCTGATTTTGTGGGAACTTGGGAGGGGTGATTTTCATGAGGGAACAGATGCAGCCACAAAGCATTATTTTGAGTGGTTCAAGGCCATCCTATGCCCACCCACCTGGGCGGAAGTGGGAGGAGGACTTGCCATGCTGGCACAATCTGAGTGGGCAATATGACCAGTTTGTGAGTAGGGGACCCGGGATGTGAACTTTCAACTGGGTAGGAAACTCACATTCAGGTTCCCAGTGTAGGTGCCAGGATGGCTCCGGCAATAAATTGGAACTTTGAGGAATACTTTGACTTGGACTCTGATTTAGCCTGGAACCTTGACAATTTATTTATTTATTTATTTGATTTGATTTTTATGCCGCCCTTCTCCTTAGACTCAGGGCGGCTTACAACATGTTAGCAATAGCACTTCTTTAACAGAGCTAGGCTATTGCCCCCACAATCCGGGTCCTCATTTTACCCACCTCGGAAGGATGGAAGGCTGAGTCAATCTTGAGCCAGTGATGAGATTTGAACCGCTGACCTTCAGATCTATAGTCAGCTTCAGTGGCCTGCAGTACAGCACTCTACCTGCTGCGCCACCCCGCCACCCCACAATTCAAGACTCAACTTTCAACCCCTGACCAGAGAGGCAATGCAGCAAGGTAAAAAGTCCATAATGCCTCAGGGGGCTGGAAGAGAGCCCAAGAAAGTAATGGCTAACCATTTTTTCCTCTGATGCTGAAAGCCCGCATGCGTGTGACCATCCCGCACCCCGTTTTGGGCCTAGCAGGCCTCCCTGAAGCCTCTGGAGGTCAGAACAGCCCGTTTCAGGACTACTAGTAGGCCTAAATCTTGCTCTCTGAGGCTCCAGAGGCTTTTTTCGATTCTCCAGGAGGGAGAAAACAGCCTCCTGCAGGCTCCAGAAGCCAAAACCGGCCTGTTTTGCACTTCTAGAAGGCCTTTTCCTCACACTCCCAGAGCCTCTGCACAAACCCTGCACTTACCTGGCATCCAAAACAGGCTGCGTGGAGACTCCTTCGAAAGGCGGGCCAGCGTGTGTATGTGCTTGTGTCTCCCACATGCGCGGCAGAAACACAAAAATTAGCTGGCCAGCGGGAGGCATACATGCATACACAATGGAACTGACCTAGGGTGATGGCTCACATGCCCACAGAGATGGCTCCTTCTGCCACTTGGGGAATGTGTGCCATAGGTCGGCCATCACAGGACTAAGAGGTCCAGTGTAGGCCGCATGCAAGGTTTTTTCTGCTCAGGGGCTGAAAATTCTGATTCGATTTTTAAAGAGAGGACTTTCAGCTCCTAAGCAGAGGGTTATTTGCCGGGCTCTCATAGTCTTCCCATTCCCGAGGCACCCCATGTTTCTTATTTGGGACTCTTGTCTGTTTAATGACCTGCAAGATGATTTAATGACTGCAACTTTGGACTGAATCAATTTTATGACATCTTGCTTAAATGCTATGCTCTACAACAGTGTTTTTCAACCAGTGAGCCATGGCACACTAGTGTGCCTCGAGACATGGTCAGGTGTGCCGTGAAGCTCAGAGAAAAAAAACAAGAGAGAGAGAAAGAAAGAAAGAAAGAGAAAGACAAAGCAAGCGAGAGAGAAAGAGAACAAGAGAGAAAGCAAGCAAGAGAGAGAAAGCAAGCAAGAGAGAGAAAGAAAGAAAGAAAGAGAGAAAGAGAACAAGAGAGAAAGAAAGCAAGAGAGAGAGAGAAAGAAAGAAAGAGAGAGAGAGAGAGAAAGAGAGGGAGGGAAGGTGGGAGAGAGAAAGACATAGAGGGAGGTAGGGAGGGAGAGAGAAAGAGAGCAAAAAAGAGGAAAGAAGGAAGAGAGAAAAAAAGAGGAAGGGAGAGAAAGAGGGAGAGAGAAATAGAGCGAAAGGGAGGAAGAGAGAGAATTTTTTTGTCCAATATTTTTTTAGCCAACCCCACCCCCCTCAATGTGCCCCATGTTTTTGTAAATGTAAAAAATGTGCCGCGGCTCAAAAAAGGTTGAAAATCACTGCTCTACAATCAAGAGTTTGATCCCAGATATGATAAGTTGAAGATTCTCTATATTACAAAGAATAATTTATAAAAGCAGCAAGGGTTCATTATTTCCACTTAGAGCTCCCACAGATCGGTGTTTTTACTGCATTGAAAAAATTAAACAAGACTGGAGCATCATGAATTTGGGGGCAAGGTTTCCATAGTATGGGCCCCCACACATTTCTGGGCTTCTGTTTGTTTTTCTCATGATGTATTCGCATAGCAATTGACTTAATTTACAAACAGGCTAGGTTTTTCCACTATCACATTTTTGCGAGGTTCAAAATATTTTAGGAAGCGTCCTTTTTCTAAAATTACATTTATTGAGCTAATAAAATAGCAATCGTTTTGCTTATGACTTAAAAATCCATTTTAAAAGGGAAATATAAAAACGGCTCCTTAGAATTTTTGATATAACCTGTGGTGTTAAATACCAGGATAGGAAAAAGAAAGACAAATAAGGTAAACACATCACTTCTGAAATGGGAGAACAAAACCAGAGCATGAACTTACTGAAAATTTTCTACTGCCATATCGCCTTTCAAATATTCTGAAGTTGTAGATGAGTAAACTACTGCAAAAAGTGTCTTTGAGATCAAGACACACGGTTCGTCCGCAGAGCAGCCTCCAAATCTAAAAGGTAATAAACAACAGTCAAAGTTTCCACTTGCATTTTATGGAAATTTAATATACAACAGGCAAACTTTAGCAGCTGGGAGATGAACTTTAAAAAAAGGGGGGGGGGGATGCAGAAGGCAGGATATTACAATGACGGGGAGGGGGACAAGATTTTCTATAAATTCCCTTCTGTATTTCTGAAGACAATGAAATAAATATATGTTTAAACACAAACGTTAAGTTTTCTTTCATGAAAAGGCAGGAAGTAGCATCATTATTACTGGTGGTTTGTCACTGAAATTCTGTTAAGGGACAATAAGCAGATTGCATCTTCTGCCAACTCCGAAACATGTTTGTGTCATATTGAAAGATGACAAAATATAGCTTCCAAACGTCAACTAATCTTTTCCCTAAGCTATTTTACCAAAAAGGGCTTATATGAATAGATTCTTTTCCTTATAACCTTCGCTTTATAAATCATATGTTAACTGAAGTCACATTTTCCAGTTATAGTTCTGCTCCATTTACCTACAGAAGTTCTTCCTACACTCCCAAAGCCACCAGTCCATAGCACAGTAAAGGTATAAAACACACAAGGTCACAACATGCTTAATAGTTGTCAAAAAAAATCCTTCTAGCAAGGACAGTGCTATTGTTGGAACAAGTATTACCTTTCATCTCCATTTAAAGATACAAGTAAATGAAGAATGTTAGCATGCTTCGGCTACCCAGGCTTTAAAGTATGCTTAAAGGTAGCTATAAATATTTTGACTTTTTTTTCCTTGCGGCCCTAATATCACAGATTCTTTTCGAACTAGGCTCCATACTATATGCAGCTTTTCTGTTTCAATTATAAACACAGCAGGGAGAGGGAACAGAGCTCTGTCTGATATGAAACAAGGAGCATTTCCCCCCATTTGCAGTACGCATCATTTTTCATTCATCCAGAGACCAAAGCATTGTAAGTTAAGTCCAGCTGGGAAGAGAAAAAGAAAGTAAAAAAGAGCCACTATTGAGAGACAGGAAGAAACTGGCACTAGAAGGACTCCAATTCCTCACCACTTCCTAGTTCCAACCACTTTCTAAATTCTTGGGACTTCTCCTTAAAGGCACAAGTTATGACTGTCACAAGTACAGTAATACCTCATCTTACGAACTTAATTGGTGCCAGGAGGAGGTTCGTAAGGTGAAAAGTTCGTAAGACGAAAACAATGTTTCCCATAGGAATCAATGGAAAAGCGATTAATGCGTGCAAGCCCAAAATTCACCCCTTTTGCCTCATTACCGCCGGCATTCGGATTTTATTCGGGGGTGGGTGGAGGGGGGGAGACGGGGGGAGACAGCGCAGGCTGCCCGGAGGGACCCTCGTGGGTGGATTAACCGAAAAGTCAACAGTTACTGTCCGGCTTGCAATGACTGGAAGGGAAGGGAGGGAAATGCATGGGCGGTTTGTACATGTGTCTTCTCTGATTTTTTGTGTCTGGGAGGCCCCACTGGGGTTCTAGGATCGTCTTGCGGGAGTCTGGTAGCGGTTGGGGAAAGGTTGGGGAAGCCCTTGCCGGATTCGCGCTGCGCCGCCACCCCTATCTGTAACTTCAGGCAGAAACCTTTCTCTCTCTCTCCTTCCTCCCTCCCTCCTTTCCCCTCTCCCTCCTGGCCTCCCTCCTCCTCCTGTATTCCGCCTCCCTCCCAGCCTCCGGGCCACATTCGTCTTCCTCTGCCACCACCGGCTCCCAGCTCCTCCTCCTCTTCTTGCTTCTTTAGAAGATGACAGCCGGCCGGCGGCGCAGAGGCTGGGGATGGTGTGCGTGTGTGGAAAGGGTCAGCGGAAGAACTGGGGGGAGCCGTGGCCACTGCCCCGTGGAAGGGACCCGGCTGGGAAGCTCCCGAAGGTGTGGGCTGGGGTCTTTCCGGGAGAGCAAGCAGCCCGAAGCCGAAAGAAACGCGTGGAGGCTGGTAAACAAAAGGCAGAACTTTCGGCTTCTGGGTGGATGGGAGCGGCATTTTACATTGATTCCTCCGGCTGCTTAGCTCCTCCCATCCACCAGAAGCTGAAATTCCGGAAATGACAGTCATAAGGCAGGGAAATCCCTGCTGCAGTAAGAGAGCACAAGGTAGAGCACATGCGCAGTAGGAGAACCCACGCCCCCAACTCGGGTTCGTAAGGTGAAAATGGTTCTTAAGACAAGGCAAACAAATCATGAACCCCGGGTTCGTATCACGAAATGTTCGTAAGACGAGGGGTTCGTATCATGAGGTACCACTGTATTAATATAATTCCATTATCTCTGTATCAATTTGAGGGTCGGAGAAAAAGAAAAATAAGAAGAGCCCATGGTCTCAGCCTTCCAGTTTTAATACACAACAAAGAATAAGCTTTTTTTTCTCTCCAAAATTTGTGTGCAAACTTATTTTTAGGTCAGGAATTTTGCTGAAAAGAGTAGATCATTCATTCATTCATTTATTTATTTATTTATTTATTCATTCATTCATTCATTCATTAAATTTGTATGCCACCCCTCTCCGTAGACTCGGGGCGGCTCACAACAGTAATAGAAAAACAATGTACAATACAAATCTAATAATTAAAACTAAAAACCCATAATTTAAAAAACATGTACACAACATACCATACATAAACAATATAGGCCTGGGAAGTTATCTCAGTCCCCCCATGCCTGAAGGCAGAGGTGGGTTTTAAGGAGTTTACGAAAGGCAAGGAGGGTGGGGGCAGTTCTAATCTCAGGGGGGAGCTGGTTCCAGAGGGGCGGGGCTGCCACAGAGAAGGCTCTTCCCCTCAGACCCACCAAACGACATTGTTTAGTCGACGGGACTCGGAGAAGGTCAACTCTGTGGGACCTAATCGGTCGCTGGGATTCGTACGGCAGATCATGACCCCATACAGGGGCTGGTATCCTGGGTTTAGAGATGCCACCTAGCATTATGTATCAAGCAGTATTACTACTATCAACTCAAGTTCCCCTCACCTGAAATACACTGTTCAAAAGAATAAAGGGAACACTTAAGCAACACAATTTAACTCCAAGTAAATCAAACTTCTGTGAAATCAAACTGTCCACTTAGGAAGCAACCCTGATTGACAATCAATTTCATGTTGTTGTCAGCACATTCAACTTTGCACAGAACAAAGTATTCAATGAGAATATTTCTTTCATTCAGATCTAGGATGTGTTATTTGAGTGTTCCCTTTATTTTTTTTGAGCAGTATTCATTTGGAGCAATGTTTTTCTCCACATATACCAGCATAACCTTTGGATGTAACTCTCTGAAAAAAACTTTATCTGATTTTAATTGTGAAGAGTTTTAACAGAACGCAAGTTAAATAATTGTTAACAAAACTAACAAGAAAATAGAGACTTCCTCCTTCCCACACTGCAGCCACAACTAATTTCTCACATATCTACATTTTACATGAATGTTGCTCTGCTACTGGATGTGGTACAGAGTACTAACATCATTCTAAATTTAAAGTTCAATATAGTCACGCCACAGTTCATATTTAAAAAATTATAAAAACACCAGCCCTATGTTTATCCCATGTCACAATATTACAAATCAATTGCTGCTTACCTGAAATTCCTCTTTTACAGCTTGCAGATTGTAGGTAAAGAACTTTTGATAATGCTGAAAGAGTAGAGCCAGCAGTAGCGAGAAGATGCTTGGTATTATTAACAGACCCTTTGACAGGGGTGCTTTATCTTCAAAAGAAAACAACATATATACCCAATGAGGTTATGATGAGGATTCTTAAAGCAGTTTTAAAAGCAATAATGCCGTATACTAAGTTTAAAAAAAACATTTTTACAATTAAATCTATTAGATTACAAAAAAAAACCTTTCCACCTCATCTTACTGAAATTTTGGGTTAAGTTGTGAAAACAAAACCAACTAGGCACATGCAGGAACCACCTAATTCAGTAATGGCGAATCTATGGCACAGGTGCCACAGGTGGTACGCGGACCCATATGTGTTGGCACCCGAGCCGTTGTCGTAGCTCAGCTCCAACATGTGTGTGCCGGCTAGCTGATCTTTGGCTCGTGTTTTTGGCTTCCAGAGAGCATCCAGGGGAATGGGAGAGGACATTTTAGAAAATGATGTGGCATTTTGGTTTTCTCTGGGAAAATCCAGTCCACCCTGGTGCCTGAATCCAGAGAGCGTCTACAAGAAACAAAATTCCAGTCTCCTGAAAATATAAAATCATTTTCTTTTCTTCTATTAGAAGTAATCACACTGAAACACACAAGCAAGTTAGAGTTTTGTAAAGTGTGCTAACAAAATACCTGATGTCCTTTTAAAATATTTATTTATTGTGATTATTTATTTATTTATTTATTTATTGTGGAAACTTCAGATCGTGCAGAAAGCAGCTGCGAGAGCAATCATGGGCTTCCCTACGTATGCCCATGTTACACCAACACTCCGCAGTCTGCATTGGTTGCCGATCAGTTTCCGGTCACAATTCAAAGTGTTGGTTATGACCTATAAAGCCCTTCATGGCATCGGGCCAGAATATCTCCGGGACAGCCTCCTGCTGCACGAATCCCAGCGACCGATTAGGTCCCACAGAGTTGGCCTTCTCCGGGTCCCGTCAACTAAACAATGCCGTTTGGCGGGACCCAGGGGAAGAGCCTTCTCTGTGGCGGCCCCGACACTCTGGAACCAGCTCCCCCCAGAGATTAGAACTGCCCCCACCCTCCTCGCCTTTCGTAAACTCCTTAAAACCCACCTTTGCCGTCAGGCATGGGGGAATTGAAACATCTCCCACGGGCCTTTACAGTTATGTATGGTATGTTTGTGTGTATGTTTGCTTTTAATAATGAGGCTTTTAGTGTTTCTTTTAAATTATTAGATTTGTTATATATTGTTTATTATTGCTGTGAGCTGCCCCGAGTCTACGGAGAGGGGCGGCATACAAATGTAATAAATAAATGAATGAATGAATGAATGAATGAATGAATGAATGAATGAATGAATGAATGAATAAATAAATAAATAAATAAATTTAGTGCAATTTGTATGCTGCCCAACTCCCTAAGGACTCTGGGCAGCTGAGTAAATATGATTTAAAGGAAAATAAATTGCTTACAATATTATTATTTTCAGATAGATGACTACTCAATGTTCTTGGCGTAAGTACTGGGGAGGAGGGAAAGGATGCTCATCCCAACAGCACAGAGATCAAAGAATAAAAACAGAAGAAACTTATTATCAAAGAGTGCTCTTATATAAGAATGAATTTCTATTCTTATTCTTATATAAGAGTAACTTACGAAAGACAAGGAGGGTGGGGGCCGTTCTAATCTCCGGGGGAAGTTGATTCCAGAGGGCCGGTGCCACCACAGAGAAGGTTCTTCCCCTGTTTGGTCAACGGGACCTGGAGAAGGCCAACTCTGTGGGACCTTATTGGCCGCTGCGATTCATGCGGTAGAAGGCGGTTCCGGAGGTATTCTGGTCCAATGCCATGAAGGGCTTTAAAGGTCATTACCAACACTTTGAATTGTGACCGGAAACCGATTGGCATCCAGTGCAGGCCACGGAGTGTTGTAGAAACGTGTGCGAATCTAGGAAGCCCCACGATAGCTCTCGCGGCCGCATTCTGCACGATCTGAAGTTTCCGAACACTTTTCAAAGGTAGCCCCATGGAGAGAGCATTGCAGTAATCGAACTTCGATGTGATAAGGGAATGAGCAACTGTGAGCAATGACTCGCTGTCCAAATAGGGCTGCACCTGGTGCACCAGGGAAACCTGGGCAAACGCCCTCCTCGCCACAGCTGAAAGATGGTGTTCCAATGTTAGCTGTGGATCAAGGAGGACGCCCAAGTTGCGAACCCTCTCTGAGGGTGTCAATAATCCCC
Source organism: Erythrolamprus reginae (assembly GCF_031021105.1). Classification (NCBI taxonomy): domain Eukaryota; kingdom Metazoa; phylum Chordata; class Lepidosauria; order Squamata; family Dipsadidae; genus Erythrolamprus; species Erythrolamprus reginae. Next base: position 111,180,472 of record NC_091953.1, on the reverse strand, counting down.
CCCCAGGGTAATGGATGGACAGATGGAATTGTCCTTGGGAGGCAAAACCCACAGCCACTCCGTCTTGTCTGGATTGAGTTTGAGCTTGTTGACACCCATCCAGACCCCAACAGCCTCCAGGCACCGGCACATCACTTCCAGTGCTTCGTTGACTGGACATGGGGTGGAGATGTACAACCTGCAGTAACCTTCCCCTGGAGTGGGATGGGAATGGGGATTTTACAGTATCCTTCACCTGCAATGTCCAAGCTATGCCAAGCTCACCAAGCCAAGCCCACAGAACCAGTAGTAAAAAAAAAACGTGAATCCCACCACTGAGTAAATGGTATGTTTTTCCTTTCCTCCCAAATGTCCTCACTGCCCATCTGAGATGCTGTAATTTGAAAGAGGCAGATCCCTTGTAATGCAAAGAAGAGATCTGACAGCAGTATCTCTATTGTCTTTCCAAATACAATGATACCTTGTCTTACAAACTTAATTGGTTCCGGGACGAGGTTCTTAAGGTGAAAAGTTTGTAAGACGAAACAAGGTTTCCCATAGGAATCAATGGAAAAGCGATTAATGCGTGCAAGCCCAAAATTCACACCTTTTGCCAGCCAAAGCCTCCGTTTTTGCGCTGCTGGGATTCCCCTGAGGCTCCCCTCCATGGGAAACCCCACTTCCGGACTTCTGTGTTTTTGCGATGCTGCATGGGAATCCAAGCAGGGGAATCCCAGCATCGCAAAAACGAGTGCTTTGCTGGCAACAGAAGTCCGGAGGTGGGGTTTGCCAGCGAAGAGAGCATCAGTGAAATCGCAGCATCACAAAAACACTGAAATCCTTGAAAACCCACCTCCAGACCTCTGTGTTTTTGCGATGCTGCATTTTCACTGAGGCTCCCCTCGCTGGGAAACCCCACCTCCGGACTTCCGTTGCCAGCGAAGCGCCCGTTTTTGCACTGCTGGTATTCCCCTGCAGCATCACAAAAACACGGAAGTCCAGAGGTGGGGGTTCCCATGGAGGGGAGCCTCAGTGGAATCCCAGCAGTGCAAAAAGGGGTGCTTCTCTGGCAACGGAAGTCCGGAGGCGGAGCATCTCAGCAGCGGTGGTGGGTTTGTAAGGTGAAAATAGTTTGTAAGAAGAGGCAAAAAAATCTTAAACCCCGGGTTTGTATCTCGAAAAGTTTGTATGACGAGGCGTTTGTAAGACGAGGTATCACTGTATAGTCATTAAGGTAGGAATAAGTTACTTGGGGAAAGTCAGTAAGCGTTTAGGATTTTGAGTTCCTGTTTTGGGAGCTCTTGCAAAATAACTGCCAGAGAAGGCTCACCTAATCACAAAGTCAGTGGGATTGTTTCTTGCTATGCTGTCAAACAACGCTGGAGATTCCCTATCGCTCTTCTCAGTTGTTTTGTTTTCATTTTTCTTGATTAGTGGCATTCCTTTGGGCAAAGCATTGGGTTATAGCCAGCTACCATTTCCATTTTTTAAGAATGCCTGGAAAGCTCATTTGTGCCTTGGGGCATTTTTATATACAGTGGAACCCCGACATAAGAGCTGCTCTACTTAAGAGCAACTCGAGATAAGAGCTGGGAGGGGAGAGATATTTTTGTTCTACTTACAAGCCCAAATTCGAGATACAAGCGCCAAGGAGCTGTCTCCTGAAGCCAAACGCTAACTTCCGCGTTCGGCTTCAGGAGACAGCTGCGAAGCGGCGCGCGTGTTTTAAAAGGTTGCAGCCGGCCTGGGGGGCTCGGGGGGGGGGGGGTGCTTGCAGCTTTCTTTCTTGCTCTTTTTCTTTCTCTCTTTTACCTTCCCTTCCTCTATTTCTTCTTTTCTTTCTCCTTCCCACCTTCTTCCCTCCCTCCCTCCCTTCACTCATTCCTCTCTTACTCTCCCCTTTCATAAGTTTCCTTGCTTCCTTCCTCTGTTCCTGTCCCTTCCCCCTTTCTTTCTTTCTTTCTTGCTCTTTTTCTTTCTCTCTTTTACCTTCCCTTCCTCTATTTCTTCTTTTCTTTCTCCTTCCCACCTTCTTCCCTCCCTCCCTCCCTTCACTCATTCCTCTCTTACTCTCCCCTTTCATAAGTTTCCTTGCTTCCTTCCTCTATTCCTGTCCCTTCCCTCTTTCCTTCCTTCCTTCCCACCCTCCGTCCATTCATTCACCCATTCCTCTCTTGATCGCTTAAAGCCGGTCCCTGGTGCAAAAAGGGTTGGGGACCTCTGTCCTACAGGATTGGGTGGCAGAGAAGTTGAACATATGTAAATTTAAAAGTTTAAGAAAGTTTACAAGTTAAGTGAAAGAAACTTCATTATTCATTTATATGTACGTGTACATTTCTTCATTAAAAACATGTCTTTCTGCATAATTTAGACTAACTTTGTGAGTTTTTTGAGGGCTGGAACCAATTAAAATTATTTACATTAATTCCTATGGGGAAAAGTCATTCGAGATAAGAGCTGCTCGACTTAAGAGCCCAGGTCCGGAACGAATTAAACTCGTATCTCGAGGTACCACTGTATAATGAATACCTCGGCTTTTTTTTAATTAACTGTGAAGAAGTAGCTTGTGGGATTTACATCTAATCATAGGCTTAATGTGGAAGGTGGGAAGAAATAATAAATATCCATATTAATTTCTACCATGAGTACAATATTTCCAGGTTAATTTTACTGCTTTATTTATGCATACCTTATGCTCTACCTATTACAACACTGTGGTTGTTATCTGATGTTTTACTTCCTCTGACTTTATTAAAATAATTTTTGTTAATACTTGTACGCAAAAATATAGATGTATTTGATAACTTATCCAAAACCCTGCAATTTAACCTTCCGATTGTTATATTCTAACCTCTTGAGCATACAACATTCCACATTCTACCCACTGAATAGCTCAAATTCAGCTCTCATATAAATGAAAGGGGCATGAATTCCATTTTAGAATAACACTATTCCACTGTATAAATTAAATAACTGAATTAAAGAGAGATTGTCCTTTTGTTATACTGTACACTCTCAAGATTAGGAAAAAACATTTTAAAAAGATTTTAAAAGATTTAAGAAATATTGCAATAGATATATTTGATTTCATAGAATCAAATATATTTAAACTATTTAAACAATGTCTCTTAAAACTGCATTAATATTAACAGTTTCAAGGGGGGGAAATATTTTCCTTCTATTTAAGAAAGGATGTTTTGATATTAAGAGATCTAAATACAGATGTTAATGAATAAGCTCTATTTGAAAACAACATGTAAACTTATTTTGCCCTTTCTGCACCAACTCAGGAAGCTCAAGCTGCCTAAGGAGCTGCTGATACAATTCTACAGAGGAATCATTGAGTCTGTCACCTGCACCTCTATAACTGTCTGATTTGGTTCTGCAACCCAAGACAAACACTGACTTCAGAGGATAATCGGAAAAAACTACTGTCAACCTGGCTTCCATTGAGGACCTATATACTGCACGACTCAAAAAGAGGGTCATGAAAATGTTTATTGACCCCTTGCATCCTGGACATAAATTGTTTCAACTCCTACCCTCAAAACAATACTATAGAGCACTGCACACCAAGACAATTAGACAAAAAAACAGATTTTTCCCGAACGCCATCACTCTGCTAAAGAACTAATTCCCTCACCACTGTCAAACTATTCACTAAGGCTGAATTACTATTAGTCTTCTCATTGTTCCTTTAAGCAAGTTACTTTATTCAGTGGTTTATTTTAGCTCAAGATAATTATCAAAAAAGGAAATATCAAACTGACCATTGCCAAGTTCAATTAATTATCATATTGTAGAAATATAGTTGCTCTTTTGTACAGAGCACTCAACTTCTAATTTTTAACTTGCACCGTTAGACATTTTGAATTTCTGCTTAGTTTTCCTGGAGAATTAACTGAGCAGTATTCAACCAGCTCAAAGTTACTAGGTTCCTGGATTGTGCAATATCATTTAATTGGGGAAAGGTATTATAACCATTTCTCAATTGAACTGGCAGATTTCTATATTTGACCAACATGTGGGCTAGAAACAGTCCAGTAAAAGGGTACCATTTGTGGGGGTCAAGGGAAAGGGAGGATTTTGCCCTCTCGTTCTGCTCAAGATCCTCATGTACAATTGGTGGACCACTGTATGACACAAAAGGCTGGACTCGATGGGCTTTGGCCCGATTCAGCATGGCTCTTCTTATGTTCTTATATAAAATGTGTGCAATTGTATCCAGCGAGTCATAGAAATGTAGTCACAGGCTTGATTCATACACCATATTAAACTTTAAAATACCGTAGTTAATCTGGTTTTGGCTTAATTTTTATGAATCCTTTCATTGTAGTTTGTAAGCTATGGTGCATGGTAATGTACAATTTACAGTGGCTTAAAACCATTCACTATTAAATTAAATTTTATTTTAATCCCTGCTGGCCCAAACCAATGGGATGCTTACTCTGTATGAATATGTCATCTCCAAGCAAAAGCAAGTTTGCAGTTTGAATGTACTCTCTGATCCCAGCTGTAACTGGACTTTCAAGTAGCAGCTGTGGTGAGGAGCATGTTTACACAATTATGATCAGAATGCCAACTGCAATTTTTTCCCTAACCAGCCAAATTTATCAGCAGTGATCTAGTCCTTGTTACTACCCAATTTGATTATAGCAGCGCATGGGGGACTTCACTTGAAATTGATCCAGAAAGTAACACTTGTGTAAAATGCAATTTCTAGGTTGCTGACCGATAATTATACAGGAAGCATCATGATGCCCTACTGAAAGATCTGTCTTAGCAGCTAGCTGTCTGCTGATTACAATTCAAAGTATCCATACTGCTCTATACTGCTTGACTTTACAGGTTAGTGACAGGTTATTTCTCCGACTAAAATCTACTAATAAAAGTAGTAAAGTTCCTTGTTATTGGAAATTCCATGATTGGTATGCAAGAATAGGTTTGCATTAGAAGCTGGCTAGAGAATTCTGGGTTTTGAAGTTCCCACCTCTTAAAGTTGCTAAGGTTGAGAAACCCTTAGGGTCACCCACTTGTCTCTCAAAATTAGAAAGTTGGGGAAACCACATCTCTTTCACCAAGCTTTTGTAACTTAAATGTTAGATTTTAATTTTACCTCTTCTGTTTACATTTTGCACCTTTTCCTGTTGCATGTCACATGGATGGTCAGAGTGAAAAGGTAGGCTTCAACTTACAACTTTGTTTAGTGACTGTTCAAAGTTTACAACAGCACTTTAAAAAGTGATAATGAGCCCTTTTCACACTTATGACCATTGCAGCATCCCCACAGGCGTGTGATCACAATTCACACGCTTCACAACTGGTTCGTATTTATGACAGTTGTTGTGTCCCAGGGTCCTACGATCAACTTTCACAACCTTCTGACAAGCAAAGTCAACAGGGAAGCCAAATTCAATTGATTCACTTAAAAACCAGGCTACAGTGAAATATTATTCACTGTATGATTCACTTAACAACCAGGTTCAGTGAAATATTATTTCACTGAAAGAGTAGTAGATCCTTGGAACAAACTTCCAGCAGACGTGGTTGGTAAATCCACAGTAACTGAATTTAAACATGTCTGGGATAAACATATATCCATTGTAAGATAAAATACAGGAAATAGTATAAGGGCAGACTAGATGGACCATGAGGTCTTTTTCTGCCGTCAGTCTTCTATGTTTCTATGTTACTCACTGTGACAAGAAAAGTTGTAAAATGGGGCAAAGCTGACTTATTTATTTATTTAATTAATTATATTTCTATGCCGCCCAATTCCCTAGGGACTCAGGGTGGCTCACAACAAAAACGAAAATGAATCACTATAAAAACATTTCAATTTAAAATAATTGCAGCCATCCATACATTCATTGGCTGACCTCGCTCGTCATCCCCCTGAGATCAACGGCCTCAGGCCTGTCAGAAAACCCAGGTCTTTCCAGCTTTCCGGAAGGCCAATAAGATGGGGGTAGTGCAGATCTCAAGAAGTAGCTAATTCCAGAGGGTCGGGGCAAGCACAGAGAAGGCTCTCCCCCACGGACCCACCAGTTGACACTGTTTAGCTGACAGGACTAGAAGAAGACCAACCCTGTGGGATCTTACTGGTCACTGGGAGGTATCTGGCAGAAGGCGGTTTGGAAGATACTCTGGCCCTGAGCCATATACGGTTTTAAAGGTAATAACCAACACCTTGAATTGTGACCGGAGTCTAAACAAATGCCGTATTTCACTTAGCAACTTAAATTTTGAGTTCAATTGTGATTGTACTTCGAGGAGTACCTGTAGTATAAATCCAATTACAAAGAAGAGGAAGATCAGGAGCTAATGTTTCTCTTCACTTGCAAGGCTGTAGTATATATTGGAGGTGGAGACTCTCTGACAGCTGCATGCAACGAAACTTCATTTTAATGCATGTCGATTAGCGTACATTCAAAGTGACAATAAAGATATCCTAAGTCCAAGATTCACCCTGAGGGAAGCAAAATCTTCCCTGAAAGCATACAGCAATGCACTGATTTCTCCCCTTACCTATCCTGACTCAACATTGGTATGATTGTATTAGAATTGTTAGTTTTTTATAATAATGGGGTTTTTAATATAATTTATATTGGATTTGTATTTTATTGTACCTATTGTTGTTGTGAGCCGCTCCGAGTCCTCGGGGAGGGGTGGTATACAATCTAATTAATTTAATAATAATAATAATAATAATAATAATAATAATAATAATAATAATAATAATATGGCTAGAAAGGAGAGTGTTTCACCTCTACTCAGATTAATTTAACCCAGGGGAAGGGGGGAGATGTCTCCAAACTTGCCAACTTTTAAAGATTTGTACACTTCAATTCCCAGAATTCCCCATCCAGTTTGGAAGCCACCTTTAACTTAAAACTGAGCAGCTCAAGATATTCCCTAAGCCAGGGGTAGGCAAAGTTGGCTCTTCTGTGACATGTGGACTTCAACTCCCAGAATTCCTGTGCTAGCATGAGTGGCTCAGGAATTCTGGGAGTTGAAGTCCACAAGTCATAGAAGAGCCAGCTTTGCCTATTCCTGCCCCTAAGCCACCTTCGCAACGTTAAGACTTAAAAGACTTCAACTCCCAGAATTCCCTCAGGCAACCAGCACGGTAGCCAACCTGCAGCACGGCTGACTGAGGAATTCTGGGAGTTGAAGTCCGTTAAGTTGCCCAGGTTGGGGACCTCTGCGCCTAAGCCGACATGACTTTAAAGCCACGTTCCTCCCCTGGAAGGCAGAGAGGCACCCCGCTCGGCCCTGGAATGAGCTCCGGGATGGAGGTTTAACCCCTGAAGGGAGAAGCCATTCCCAGAGCTGAGGAGGCAGGTGAGAAGCCGCTTCGCCACGCTGCTCATCTCCCGACCTTTCGCCCTGTAGCGCGGCCCCTCCTCCCGGGCGGGGGAAGCGCGTGGATACTTACATAGCCCGCTGGAGCCCGTGCTGGTGAACATGGTCCCTGGCGGGGAGGGGGGCAAGCGGTTGCCCTGGCAACGCGCCCGGCCTCGGGAGAGCCGCCGCTCCGCTGACTTCCCCCCCTTTCGGGAGGCCGAGCAGCCTCGGAGACTGTGAGGCCGGGAGCTCCTACTAAGGCGGCCGGGATGGGTCAAAGCCGACAGGGCAGTGAGACCCCGCGCAGCGCCCCCTGCCGGAGCCACTGCTTCGTCCTTTCCCCGGACTAGGCCGGGGGTTGCTCCTGGCCTCCGTTTAAATAGGCCTCGGTCTCGGTGGGGTGGGGGGCTCGGGTGGAAGCCAGCCTAGGTGACCGCGACGGGAGTCCCGGCCTGCTTGGAAATGCATAGGGGAGCATCCCGTCGAGTCTCGCCTGTGAGACTGCAAGCAGGCACATGGTCGTTTCCCTGGCTAATGGCAGCGGTGTGGAAGGCCAGGCTGTGGTTGCCCTTCTGTTTCGTTTTACCTTCCCCGTCTAACCTGCCTGCTTGGGGTTTCCTGGCGATCCCTAGATTCGAGAAGTTGTTTTTTGTGACCCTGCATATAAGTGTTCAAGGCCAACGGGATGCTGCCATCTGCTACAGAACTGCAGTCTAATAATGATGATGATGATGATGACATAAGCCAGTGAAAGTGGTCCCAGTGGGCCTTGGATCTCAGTGGACATTTGAAAACCATGGGAATTGACAAAATCTCTGTCATTGCAAAAGGCCGCTTTACTGGGATCAGCACACATAATTCACCACTACATCACACAGTCCTAGGGGCTTGGGAAACGCCCGACTGGTGATGAAATAGCGATCTCGTTGTATTGTTGAAATAATAATAATAATAAATAACAACAACAACACAACAGAGTCAACAACAACAACGCACCAGAGTTGGAAGGGACCTTGGAGGTCTTTTATAACTGTCCGGTTTGGTTCTGCAACCCAATAAGCCTGACACAGACTTCAAACTGCAGAAAAAACAATTGCTGTCAACCTGCCTTCCATTGAGGACTTGTAACCTGCACAAGTCAAAAAGAGGGCAGTGAAAATATTTACTGACCCCTCGCATCCTGGACATAAACTTTCAACTCCTACCCTCAAAATGTTGCTACAGAGCACTGCACACCAAGACAACTAGACACAGAAACATTTTTTCCCAAACACCATCACTCTGCTAAACAAATAATTCCGTCACCACTGTCAAACTATTTACTAAGTATGCACTATTACTATTGGTTTTTCTCATTATTCCTATCACCCATCTCCTCCCACTTATGACTGTATGACTGTAACTTGTTACTTGTATCCTTAAGATTTATATTAATATTATTTCCTGATTGCTTATTTAGGAGCATATGCGTCAAAGACAAATTCCTTGTGTGTCCAATCACATTTGGCCAATGAAGAATTCTATCCGATAAAGAATTCTATTCTAGCCCAATCCCCTTCTTAGGCAGGAAAACCCTACACTACTTCAGATAAATGGATTATCCAAACCCCAATGGCAACCTTACTAAATGGTATTAACACTTCTTGGAAGTTAAGGTGCCCATTGAAATTCGGGAGATGGGTTAGTGGCGGGAGTCTTTTCCGGGTCCCGTCGACTAAACAATGTCGTTTGGCAGGACCCAGGGGAAGAGCCTTCTCTGTGGTGGCCCCAACCCTCTGGAACCAGCTCCCCCCGGAGATTAGAACTGCCCCCACCCTCCTTGCCTTTCGCAAACTCCTTAAAACCCATCTGTGCCGTCAGGCATGGGGGAATTGAGACCTCTCCCCCGGGCCTATATAGTTTATGCATGGTATGGTTGTGTGTATGTTTGCTTTTAATAATGGGGTTTTTAGTGTTTTTTAAATTATTAGATTTGTTGTACATTGTTTTGTTGTTGCTGTGAGCTGCCCCGAGTCTACAGAGAGGGGCGGCGAATGAATGAATGAATGAATGAATGAATGAATGAATGAATGAATAAATAAATAAATAGGGGGATGAGGCAGCATGGGGGCATCACATGCATATATGCAGAGGGTGTGGCACATGGGGACATTGAATTATGAGTGGGCATGCATATGCATGCGATAGCACTCGCATGCTTTCGGCACCCGAGGAAAAAACAGTTCGACATCACTGATATAGGATCTGCTGCATGAGCAGGGGGCTGGACTAGAAGACCTCCAAGGTCCCGTCCAACTCTATTCTGATTCCATCTTAAAGTTGCCAAAGTTGAGAAACACTGCAATAAACTAAGTGATTATTATCATCATTAAGCCCAAAATTTCTGTTGTTAAGTGAGACATTGGTTAAGGGAGTTTTGCCCCACTTTGTGACCTTTTTGGCCACAGTTGCTAAGTGAATCACTGAAGTTGTTAAGTTGGTAACCCAATTGTTAAGTGAATCTGGCTTCCCCCTCGACATTGCTTATCAGAAGATCGCAAAACACACGACCTCGTGGCACAACAGCTGTCATGAACCAGTTGCCAAGCATCTAATTTTGATCAGGTGACCCATAGGGATGCAGGAAAGGTTGAAAAATGGTTGTAGGTCACTTTATTCAGTGCTGTTGTAACACTGAATGGTCACTAAATAAACTGTTATAAATTGAAGACAATCTGTATAGGGCTTAATACAGTGATGGCAAACCTATGGAATGGCTACTACAGGTGGCATACGGAGCCATATCTGCTGATACGTGAGCTGTTGCCCTAGCTCAGTTCCAAAATGCATCGGTGTGCAGGCCACTGATTTTTGGCTCACATGGTGGCTTTGGGAGGGCATTTTTTGGCTTCCAGAGAGCCTCCAGGGGGAAGGGGGAGGGCATTTTTACCCTTTCCCGGCTCCAGGGAAGACTTTGGCGCTTGGGAGGGCAAAACACAAGCCTACTGGGCCCACCAGAAGTTGGGAAACATCATTTCCAGCCTTCAGAGGGCCTCCGGCAGGTGGGGGGAAGCTGTTTTCGCCCTCCCCAAGCATTGGATTATGTGCGTGCGTACTCGTGCATGCACATTAATGCGTGCACATGCTCTTTTGGCAGCTGAGGAAAAAAAGGTTCACCATCACTGGCTTAATCACTTAATGGGCTATGTGAAGCCTGTAGCTCTTGAGCTTCTGAAGTGTGCTAATGGCCAAAATGGAGATTCCTATTTGTATTAACAATTATGAGTAAGGGGATGCGCAGATTACTCAAACTGGGCTGTAAAACAGTTTTTGTGTCTCAATAAAGAATTAAAATAATCACATGCACAAATTTTCATGGCGCCATCCATAAATATTTTCCATTTTTAATAGTATTGGTATATACAGTTTACCTTCACTTAAACTGTCATAGCAGGACAATACCAATACTATGACATTTATTGGGGCATGATGTAATACAAAAGGGCTCCCTGCTTCTTAGGACTCCATTGTTTGATGTTAAAAACCAACATAGAAAAGACATCTGAACCGGTAAACTTAATGCATGCCTCAAAGAAAAGTAAAACTGTTAATTGTTGGAATGAAATAGGATAATTGCAATAATTACTGGTAACAACTCACTGTAACATGAATTAAGGACGAAATGCTGCCTACCTGTCAAGGCGATTTTATGGGAGCCACCTCCTGGATAATTTAGGCCACTGGGGGCTTTTCTGGACACAGAGCTAAATCTGGCTAAATGAATTAGGATTTAGGAATAATAAATGAAATCAAATCCTTCTCTGCCATTAATTTATGACAGGCTATGCACATTACTCAGATTTCCTTGGAGGAGGAATTGTATAATGTATCAGTAATGGATGATAATAATGCTGGATACATTATAAAGCGTTTGAGATAAACATTGAAACTATATTTTTACTAATAAACAGTATAAATGCAATATTTTTGTAATAGTAGCCTTATATAATATCAGACTTTGATCTAAATAAAATTGTAGACCATGTCATTGGTAATAATTCTCTGGATGCTTCAGCTGACTATACATTCCATATAATGCATGTATTCAACCTGTGAATCAGTACACTTGACTGCTATATTTTCAGGGATATCCTGTGAACAGAACTTGCAGGTGAAAATTAGCCCTTTCAGTCATGAAAGCAATAAAATGCCATATGATGCTGATAATTGCGCAAAGGAGATAGGTAGTCTGATGGCCTTCTAGAATGAATTCAGGGTTTCTTGAGTTTCTACTATTCCATTGTATTGAGAATGTTTCACTCAATCGATCAGAATAGAGCTGGAAGAGACCTTGGAGGTCTTCTAGTCCAGTGATTTTCAACCTTTTTTGAGCCGCGGCACATTTTTTACATTTACGAAACCCTGGGGCACATTGAGGGGGGGGGGCGCTAAAAGAATTTTGGACAAAAAAATCCTCTCTCTCTCTTCCTCCCCTTCACTCTATTTCTTTTTCCCTCCCTCTTTCTCTCACTTCCTTTCTTTCTTTCTCTCTCTCTCCATCCCTCTTTCTTTCTCTTCCTTCCTTCCTCTTTCTTGCTCTTTCTCTCTCCCTCCCTCCCTCCCTCTTTCTCCTTCCCTCCTTCTCTTTCTCTCTCTCTCTTGCTTTCTTTCTCTCTCTTGTTCTCTCTCTCGCTTTCTTTCTTTCTCTCTCTCTTTCTTTCTTTCTTTCTTTCTTTCTCTCTCTCTTGCTTTCTTTCTCTCTTGCTTTCTTTCTGAGCTTCGCGGCACACCTGACCATGCCTCGCGGCACACTAGTGTGCCACGGCACACTGGTTGAAAAACACTGTTCTAGTCCAACCTCCTGGAGACCCGTGGCATATCAGTGATGGCAAACCTTTTTTGGTTCGCATGCCAAAAGGGGGGAGTGTGGGGGGATCACGCATGTGCATTCCCACACTCATAATTCCATGTGTCCCCTTTGCATGTGCGTATGACCCTCCCTCCTGTTCTCGGCACGTGATGGCGGTGCACCCATTTATTTTTCTCCCCAGGTCCCAGAGCCTTTCTAGGAACCTGGGGAGGATGAAAACGGCTTTCCCCACCCCCTGTAGGCCCTCTGAAGGCACAAAATGGTACATTTGCCAACTCCCAGTTGGACCAGAAGGCCCGGGTTTGTTTGCTCTCCCCAGGTTCAGAGCCTTTCTAGAAGCCTGGGGAGAGTGAAAATGGCCTCCTGCCCCCCCCAGAGGCCAGAAACAAACTGTTTCCCAATTCCCAGTGGGCCCAGAAGGCCAAAACATCAGCTCATATGCCCACAGATATAGCTCTGTGTGCTACAAGATTCGCCATCATTGCCCTATACCAGAGGTAGGCAAAGTTGGCTCTTCTATGACATCCAAGGGCATGGGGTGAGGTATCAGCAATATACGGATGATACCCAGTTATACATCTCCACCCCATGTCCAGTCAACGAAGCAGTGGAAGTGATGTGCCGGTGCCTGGAGGCTGTTGGGGCCTGGATGGGTGTCAACAAACTCAAACTCAACCCAGACAAGACGGAGTGGCTGTGGGTCTTGCCTCCCAAGGACAATTCCATCTGTCCGTCCATTACCCTGGGGGGGGGGAAAACTATTGACCCCCTCAGAGAGGGTGCGCAACTTGGTCATCCTCCTCGATCCACAGCTGATATTGGAACATCATCTTTCGGCTGTGGCGAGGAGGGCGTTTGCCCAGGTTTGCCTGGTGCACCAGTTGCGGCCCTATTTGGACAAGGAGTCATTGCTCACAGTCGCTCATGCCCTCATCACCCTGAGGTTCGATTACTGCAACGCTCTCTACATGGGGCTACCTTTGAAAAGTGTTCGTAAACTCCAGATCGTGCAGAACACGGCCGCGAGAGCCATCGTGGGGCTTCCCAGATTCGCCCACGTATCTACAACACTCCGTGGCCTGCATTGGCTGCCGATCAGTTTCCGGTCACAATTCAAACTGTTGGTCATGACCTTTAAAGCCCTACATGGCATTGGACCAGAGTACCTCCGGAACCACCTGCTACCGCACGAATCCCAACGTCCGATAAGGTCCCACAGAGTTGGCCTTCTCCAGGTCCCGTCGACTAAACAATGTCGTCTGGCGGGCCCCAGGGGAAGAGCCTTCTCTGTGGCGGCCCCAGCCCTCTGGAATCAACTCACCCCGGAGATTAGAACTGCTCCCACCCTCCTTGTCTTCCGTAAACTACTTAAGACCCACCTATACCGCCAGGCATGGGGGATTTGAGAGATCTTTCCTCCAAGCTTATTATAATTTATGTTTGGTATGTATGTGCTGTTTGGTTTTTAATTATGATAGGGTTTTTTAATATTAGATTTGTGCCATTATAATATTGTTTTTATCGTTGTTGTGAGCCGCCCCGAGTCTTCGGAGAGGGGCGGCATACAAATCTAATAAATTATTATTAAATTATTATTATTATGTGGACTTCAACTCCCAGAATTCCTGAGCCAATCGTGTTAACTCAGGAATTCTGGGAGTTGAAGTCCACATGTCATAGAAGAGCCAACTTTGCCTACCCCTGCCCTATACCATTCCATGCTGAGGACTACATGCAGCATTATTGAACAGGACACTTGTTTCTATTCCAGCTATCTCCAAGACATCTTTGAGACAATAGCTTAGTGACTATTAAGAATAGCATGTCAAGACAAAAGGCTTCTTTCTGTAGCTGATGTCAGCACATGCCCTTTCAAATTTGTCACTCACATAGACACAATTTTCAGAACTCTTTCTGGTTCTAGGCTCATCCTCTTCCCAAATGTTATATACCTTGCTGCCGTGGTTTATTTATTTATTCGACTTCTCTGACTCCCAATCACTCATCAGTAGACCAGAAGATGAAAAAATAGCATTAAAAATGACTTGCGCTTCCTTTTTGTTAACTCCTGAACTTTTGAGGCTAAACACAACTTACAAACAATAGCCCTTTCCAGGGATACAATCAGCTGGCTACAGATGCTTATGAATAGCTGTTCAGAGGCTTTCAGAAAACAAAAAGCCAATACTTTCCAGTACAATAGCCCAAGCAAAAGAGGCTTTATTTTCAAACCACATATAATTGCAATGATGGAGGATGCCATTGTGTTGTGCACAGTAATTGTACTACGGAGAACCTTAGCATTTAGATCCTCCAATTCTGAAAGAGATGGCTATAGTGGATGATAAGATACTATAATTAGCATTTTTTTAAAAAGGTTGGAGGACATGATCATCATGTCTTATTCACTACTGAAACACTCCTGTGGTTGCACTACTTATTTTAGAAAATCAGGAATTGCAGTGATGTTTCTGAGACACTTAATAGTTGACAAATTGCAAACATAGATTCCCTAACTCTGCCTGAGTTTCTGGCATAGTTTGAAAATATTCATATGACCCAATCAGTTGTTTAGTTTGGATAGTAAGAATGCTTTTACAGTATGTATGTATGTATGTATGTATGTATGTATGTATGTATGTATGCATGTATTTATTTATTTATTGGATTTGTATGCTGCCCCTCTCCGTAGACTCGGGGCGACTAACAACAATAGTACAAAACATCATGTAAATCCAATACTAAAACTAATACTAAAACAATAAAAAAAACTTATTTATAAAATCAAACATACATACAAACAAACAAACGTACCATGCATAAATTGTAAAGGCCTAGGGGGAAAGAATATCTCAATTCCCCCATGCCTGACGGCAGAGGTGGGTTTTAAGGAGTTTACAAAAGGCGAGGAGGGTGGGGGCAATTCTAATCTCCAGGGGGAGTTGGTTCCAGAAGGCCAGGGCTGCCACAGAGAAGGCTCTTCCCCTGGGGCCCGCCAAACGACATTGTTTTGTTGACGGGACCCAGAGAAGGCCCACTCTGTGGGACCTAACCGGTAGCTGGGATTCGTGCGGCAGAAGGCGGTCTCGTAGATACCCTGGTCCGGTGCCATGAAGGGCTTTATAGGTGATGACCAACACTTTGAATTGTGACTGGAAATTGATCGGCAACCAATGCAGACTGCGGAGTGTTGGTGTTACATGGGCATTTTTGGGAAAGCCCATGATTGCTCTCGCAGCTGCATTCTGCACGATCTGAAGTTTCCGAACAGTTTTCAAAGGAAAAGCTCCAGGCCCAGAGAAGATAACTCCTTCTTGCTTAAAAGTCTGAGCTGATCAATTGGCCCCCATATTCACCTCAATCTTCAATAAAATGCTAGAGATGTGCTATGTTCCTTCTTGCTTCAAATGCTCTACTATCATCCCAGTGCTGAAGAAGCCCACTATCAAGGAACTGAATGACTACGGACCAATTGCTCTAATATCTGTAGTTATGAAAACCTTTGAAAGGCTAGTACTGTTCCACTTGAAAACCATCACGGATCCACTGTTAGACCCCCAGCAATTTGCATACTGAGCAAATAGATCGACAGATAATGCTGTTAATATGGCTCTGCATTACATCCTACAACATCTTCAATCTCCAAAGACCTACCCAAGGGTCTTCTTTGTAGACTTTAGTTCAGTATTCAATACCATCATTCCAGACACTCTTCTAACTAAGCTCAACCAGCTAGCAGTACCTGAACATATTTGTAAATGGACCATAAGCTTCCTAAAAAACAGGAAGCAGCAGGTGAAGCTAAGCAGAATCACATCAGATACCTGTACAATTAGCACAGGGGCCCTCCAAGGCCGTGTGCTCTCCACTTTTCTCTCTATATCAATGAGTGCATCTCTAATGTCTATCTCTTAAACTACTGAAATTCGCAAATGACATAACAGTGATTGGACTCATTCGAGACTGATGAATCCACATACAGATGGGAGGTTGAACAACTAACCTTGTGTTGTGACCAGAACAATCTGGAACTGAATACACTCAAAACTGTAGAAATGTTGGTATACTTTAGGAGAAACCCTCCCAGTCTGCCACCTCTTACAATACTAGACAACACAGTATGAACAGGAGAAACCTTCAAATTTCTAAGTTTGACCATATCACAAGATCTAAAATGGACTCCTAACATCAAAAATGTTACCAAAAAAGCGCCACCTCAGGAAGCTCAAACTGCCCAAGGAGCTGCTGATACAGTTCTACAGAGGAATCATTGAGTCTGTCATCTGCACCTCTATAACTGTCTGGTTTGGTTCTGCAACCCAACAAGACCAACACCGACTTCAGAGGACAATCAGAACTGCAGAAAAAGGAATTGCTGCCAACCTGCCTTCCATTGAGGACCTTTATACTGCACGAGTCAAAAAGAGGGCAGGGAAAATATTTACAGACACCTCACATCCTGGACATAAATTGTTTCAACCCCTACCCTCAAAATGACACTATAGACCACTGCACACCAGAACAACTAGGCACAAAACAGTTTCCCCCCCAAATGCACTCTGCTAAACAAATAATTCTCTTAACACTGTCAAACTATTCACTAGGAGTTCACTACTATTAATCTTCTCATCATTCCCATCATCCATCTCTTCCCACAAATGACTGTATGACTATAACTTTGTTGCTGTTATCCTTACAATTTACATTGACTGGTTCCTAATATGATTTGATTGTTTATTTGTACCTGGACTATCATTAAGTATTGCACCCCCAACCCGAACCCGAACTTTTGCCGAACTTCCGGGTTCGGCGTTTGGGAGACCTCCAAGAAGCGCCGCGGCTATTTCTGAAGGTGACAGCTGGACGACGGCACTTCCCAGAACAGCCGATGAGCTGTCGGCCAGTCGGGAGGCGCAAAAGGAAGTGGGGAATCCCACCAGGGGATTCCAGGGGCGGAGCTTTGACGTCACTGAGACGTCCTTCCTGGAGTCCCTGTTTCAGCCGGTCAGGAAGGAAGTCTCAGTGACGTCAAAGCTCTGCCCCTGGAATCTCCTTGTGCGATTCCCCACCTCCTTTTTCGCTTCCTGACTAGCCAATAGCTCCCCTGCTGTTTCGGAAGATGACAGCTGGGCGGTGGCGCTTCCTGGCGCTCTTCCGAACCTGAACTTTTGCTGAACTTTTACAAAAATTTGGGTTCGGTATACCGAACCGCACAAAGTTCGGTACGAACCCGAAATTTGCAGATTCGGTTCGCCCAACACTACTTATGATTTTTCACAAACCTATATTTTCTTTTATGTACACTGAGAGCATATGCTCCAAGACAAATTCCTTGTGTATCCAATTATACTTGGCCAATAAAATTCTGTTCTATTATCCCCTTACACTATGCAGCTGTTTAATCACAATTCAAGGCTTTACTAAAAGTGAATATGTTATCTAAACATTTGTGTCTTATTTTTTTATATTCAACATATAGAATACCTTATTATGGCATTTCACCTCTATTCCCTTTTTTATTCTCTCAGCCATTGGAAAGGGCATTTTTAAAGCCATTTTTGTGCTGTATATATAGGAGAAAAATGATTTGCCAAACCACCCAACATGATGGAAATTTTAAAAAGAAAGACATTAAATCTGCAAGCATGGATTGCTCTCTTTTGAATAACATTTTTGAGTTGCTTCTTCACTTTGCCTGTATTTTAGATTACAAGGGGGAGGTCTACATTACTTAAATTTATTTATTAATTATTGGCTGTTTTTATCCCACCTTTATTATTGGTAGAAAACCTATTTCATACATATTGAAATTCAAAAATTTGTCTCTTAGGTAAAAAAGAAAAACAATCATTGTCAAAGATCCCAGGATATTTGTTTACTTTGGAAGTTGCATTTACCATTGTTTAATAAACATTTGTATTAGCAGACTTGGCCAAATACAGCTGGACTTATGCCAAGTGCTAACACAGCTAACATAGTTCCAGCCTGTACAAGTTGTTTGCATGCTTAAAACATAATCTGTTACTGAAGAACCTGGAAGCAATATTATGCACTAATTTGCACTGGGACAAAGATGTTAAAAAAATCAGCGAGACATAGCTAATTCCACACTGGGTTGAAAGGAAAAATTACCCAGACAAATCAGTGAACAAATCCAAGATGTTAAGATAGTTGTGATGGAGAGGTCAGAATATTCCCTCTCTGGGTACCATTACTTTGTCCACAGTTTTAAATTTTATATTTTTAAACTTTTAAGACATCTGTTTGCAACAATCATATGCAGTTAGTTCTTAGATTTCATCCAAGCCATCGGTGATTCATGCAACCCATTTAACTTTGTTAAATTAATTATACCTTGTGGAATTAACACAATTGGCTGTGTTATAAATTAAGCAGAAAAGCTTATAATTTAGGACCTTCATCAATTTAACTGTATATTACTATTTAATCAAAAAAAACTGGGTTTGCATAACATATATGGCTACCCCCCAAAAATGGTGGCAAACTTATGTCAGGCATGTCAAAGATGACACAACATGACATTTAGATGACATACCAGCTTTCACCAGAACCTGACAATGACTATTCTTGAAAACATACCTTGTTCTCACATACCATATGGGGGCTGTAGAGCAGGGGGTGCTTTTGTATGGTTTTGGGAAGTTGAAGATTTATTTATTATTTGTTAAATTTATTTATTAAATTTGTATGCCGCCCCTCTCCGCAGACTCGGGACGGCTCACAGCAGTAATAGAAAAACAATGTACCATACAAATCTAATATTTAAAAACTAAAAACCCATAATTAAAAAAAACATGCACACAACATACCATACATAAACAATATAGGCCTGGGGAAGCTATCTCAGTTCCCCTATGCCTGACGGCAGAGGTGGATTTTAAGAAGCTTATGAAAGGCAAGGAGGGTGGGGGCAATCCTAATCTCTGGGGGGAGCTGGTTCCAGAGGGTCGGGGCTGCCACAGAGAAGGCTCTTCCCCTGGGTCCTGCCAGACAACATTGTTTAGTCGACAGGACCCAGAGAAGGCCAACTTTGTGGGACCTAACTGGTCACTGGGATTCGTGCGGCAGAAGGCAGTCCCGGAGATATTCCGGTCCACTGATTCTGATGCCACTGAAGAGGCCTTCTGCCACGCAGGATTGTCTTAGATAGGTTCTGGGAGGGGGGAGTATTCATCAATAGAAAGAGAACTCTGCCTGAAGATAATATGATCGGAAAGTATATTTTTTAAATATGTAAAGAATTATTTCTCTTTTGTTCATGGATGTTGTAGTTAGCTCTGGCCCTGCTCCTGCCCCAAGGACTGTGGATGTGGGGGAGACATCCACATGCTGCAGGCCTGTTTTGCCCCCGGTGGAGTCTGCTAATGAAGGCTCCTCTGACCAAGAAGACATGAGTGACAGGGAGGAGGAGAGTGTGGCAGACAGCTCAGAAGGAGATCAATTATCTAGCTCCTCCCTGGATTCAGAACAAGAGTTAATGATACAGCCACGCATGTGGAGAGCGATGTATAGGCAACAACAACTGAGAGATTATTATCAAAGAAAATGAGGCCACCTGTGGTTGGGTGGGGCTGTGGTAATTAGTGAGGCTGCTATAAATAGCAGCCTGTGGGTTTGGCCATTGTGGAGGATTATCTGATCGTTGTGTTTCGTGCCTGCTTTGCTGACTTTGATCTTTGTGTGCTGATTTTCCCCCGCTTTGAAACTAAACCAGAGCAAAGTGTGTTTCACTTTGTGAAAGAAGAAGGACTGTGAATTGCCTCACAGCTGCAAGCTAAGTATCGCAGAACTGATAAGGGACTTGTACAAATTACCAGTTTGTTTGAAGACAAGTGCTCTTTGCTATACCAAAAGAGGGCTTGGTTTAAGTGACTTTTCATTAGAAAGAACATTGTTTTGAATTTTCAAACGTGTGTGTGTCTGAAATGTGTACCTGTGAATTTTTGGGAGAAGGCTACCAGAGAGCCCGACAGAACAATGGAAGAGGATGGTCACACACCAGCAGAGTCAAGACAGGCGTTTCCCCAATATCTGATGCGCTGAACCCAAACGTTTTGCCGTCACTGGCTAAAATGTGGATGGTTAGTTTATGGATCCCCCCAATTGGGTGAACCCAAGCTATTAGCCAGTGAAGATTAAATTACTTATGAAAAAGTGGAGTAGGCTGAGAAAAATGCATCAGTGTATTACTGCCAGCATTAGTGAGGGCAACACCCTGTGTGTTTTATCACACTCAAGTATTGCAAGAATGTGTTATTCACATGCAAGTGAAGTATTTCATGTACGCCTAGTAAGAAAACAGGTATGCAAACTGACATTTCTTCTATTTCTATTTCTATTAAGTTTTGGTGGGGATTGGGACGGTCCAGAACAAGATTATCAAGAAATTAATTGGGACATAATACAAAATGCAGCAATGCAGATTGGGACATAATGCAAAATGCAGTAATAGAGTTATGTAATATCTCAGAATAGAGATTCAAACAGGCACACGAGGAAAGAATGAAGAAAAAGAGAAACAAGGACAAAGAGGTGAATGAAATAGATTCCTTTCTAGTACCAGGAATGTGACAAATATGGTAGCCAAAGCAGCACAATGGAATTGGAGAAATCTGGGGACTATAACAGAACATGGCTCTTATTGAATGATTTTTAAAACCCTTTCAGTCTTACCTAACTCACTAGAACACTTGCTGAGATGAACCTAGTATACTACCAGCCTAAATATGTCTCCTGACATATAAATGCAATCAAGAAATTATACATAAATACGAATAAAAGAGAAAGACAGTTGGAAGTGATGTGCCGTTGCCTGGAGGCTGTTGGGGTCTGGATGGGTGTCAACAGACTCAAACTCAACCCGGATAAGATGGAGTGGCTGTGGGTTTTGCCTTCCAAGGACAATTCCATCTGTCCGTCCATAACCCTGGGGGGGAATTATTGAGCGTCCTCCTCGATCCACAGCTCACATTACAGAACCATCTTTCAGCTGTGACGAGGGGAACGTTTGCCCAGGTTCGCCTGTTGCACCAGTTGCGGCCCTATTTGGACCGGGACTCACTGCTCACAGTCACTCATGCCCTCATCACCTCGAGATTCGACTACTGTAATGCTCTCTACATGGGGCTACCTTTGAAGAGTGTTCAGAAACTTCAGATCGTACAGAATGCAGCTGCGAGAGCAATCATGGGCTTCCCTAGGTATGCCCATGTTACACCAACACTCCGCAGTCTGCATTGGTTGCCGATCAATTTCCGGTCACAATTCAAAGTGTTGGTTATGACCTATAAAGTCCTTCACGGCATCGGACCAGAATATCTCCGGGACCATCTTCTGCCGCACGAATCCCAGCGACCGATTAGGTCCCACAGAGTTGGCCTTCTCCAGGTCCCGCCAACTAAACAATGTCGTCTGGCGGGTCCCAGGGGATGAGCCTTCTCTGTGGTGGCCCCGACTCTCTGGAACCAGCTCCCCCCGGAGATTAGAACTGCCCCCACCCTCCTTGCCTTTCGTAAACTCCTTAAAACTCACCTCTGCCATCAGGCATGGGGGAATTGAGGCATTCCCCCCTCCCCTGGGCCTATACAATTTATGTATGGTATGTCTGTGTGTATGTCTGGTTTAATAATGGGGGGGATTTAATTTTTAAATTTATTAGATTTGTTGTGAATTGTTTTATTATATGTTGTGAGCCACCCCGAGTCTACGGAGAGGGGAGGCATACAAATCAAATAAATGAATGAATGAATGAATGAATGAATGAATAAATAAATAAATAAATAAATAAATAAACAAACAAATCTTGAAACTTGTCACATTTCATCTAGAATTCCAAAGTCTCTTTGAGGTGGCTTTTTCATCATTAGACCAGTGGTTCTCAACCTGGGATTTGGGACCCCTTTGAGGGTTGAATGACCGTTTCACAGGGGTCACCTAAGACCGTGGGAAAAGACAAATTTCCCACGGTGTTAGGAACTAAAGCTTCTATTCTGGCGCCTTGGAACATATTTTTACAATCCGACCAATCAGGCATTTACAGTGGAGGTGTCCCTCTGACCTTCCTGCCAATCAGCTTAAAGCTCTGTTGGGAGAATTGGCACTAGACTTATGGTTGGGGGTCACCACAACATGAGAAACTGTATTAAGTGGTCACTGCATTAGAAAAGTTGAGATCCACTGTATTAGACGGAATTCACGGACACCTTTGCCTAAAACCGTTCTTGGCTCGTTTTGGCAATTTTTCTCAAGTGGAAGCTCTCAAATATTTGGATCAACCATGTAAGGAAAGTCAATGACGATGGAGCTGCGAAATAAAAAAGAATCAGTTTTCTACAAGGCCTGGGAGAAATGGTACCAATGGTTATCTAGAATACGAAGTAATCCAAAAGATGTCTGAGTTCAATCCTACTAATTCAACTTTAATCTCAATTCTTAAATACTTTACTACTCTCATTTCCTACTTCTCACCGCTTAATAAAAACAAGTCATTAAGTTCAAGGTCTGCTATTGAAGCAGACAATTTCTTTTCCTACCCCACCTCCTCTTTAGGTTTGTTAAGTTATATATGGTAAAGATAATAAATATGGTCAATGGAATTTAAACTAAGAATGAAACATGAATAGAAATATTGTAACAATATATATACTAAGGAATATAAGGGACCTACCGTGTTTCCCCGAAAGTAAGACAGTGTCTTACTTTCTTTTTACCCCCAAAAGCCCCACTACGTCTTACTTTCGGGGTATGTCTTACATTGGAAAAAAATTGAAAGGGTCGCGTTCCCGAAGGCATCTCCCCAGAGTCCAGAAGGGCAGCTGCAGGACAGGAGCCTCGTGAGCCCTTTTCCAAGTTCAACCTCAGGGCTCCAAGCGGCGTGCACGCTTGGAGCCACAGACACGTGTCGGGGAAGCATGTGTCTGGAGGGGAGGAGCCGCTCTGCGCAGTTGGGCAGCCCCACCTGCCTGCCGGAAAGGAGGCGGGCGAAGGAGGGTGCAGCTCCGGCCGCTCGCCTCGGAGCTGGTCGGCCTCGCTGGCCGCTTGCAGCCGAGCCTCGGCAGGACTCGGTTGCTGGGACGAGCGCCTTCGCTGCAAGCCGCCGCCCGCTTGGCTCGCTTCGGACTAGCGGCGTCCTTCGCTTTGCCAAGCCGGGGAAGAGGCGGTGGCGCCGCAGCGAGGCGAAGGCGAGGGGCGCACGGGGAGCTTGGAAGCGACGTCATCGGGCTCCCCCCCCCGGCAATACCCCCGTGTTTCCCCGAAAGTAAGACATATGTCTTACTTTCGGGGTACGACTTATATTAGCCGACCCCCCTGAAACCCCCGATACGTCTTACAATCGGGGGTGTCTTACTATCGGGGAAACAGGGTATGTAACTCTCTGTAAATTTACCTTAAATTTATTACACTTCTACTCTCCCTTCCCCTCCCCTCCTTTTCGATTTTGTACTCCCTTCTCTCCCTTGCCCTTTTATAAAACTAATAAATTATATATTTATTTATTTATTTATTTTAAAAAGGAAAGTCATGGCAAACTAGTGAGCCTCATTCTAACATAAACTGCAGTTATATCCTACTTTACTATGTATAGTTCCTTATGTTATTCCGTTACGTGCTTTGTGTTTTTTTCTGTATATTTTTCCCTTTCCCCCATTTCCCCCCCCTCCTTTTAAAAAAAATTCAATAAACTTTTTTTCAAAAACAACAACAACCCTGCAGTTATTTCATGATTCTCATGAGCTAAATGTCCACAAATAAGCTGCTGTCTTGTAAATGTATGTGCTTACAATAGCTCTTGGATTTATTTATTTATTTTGTCATATACTATTAATATACAAGATACAAGTAAATGTCTTAATATTCAAATACATGCAATATGTAGAAAATAAAGAAACAGTAAGGACAGGGGACGGAAGACATTGGTACCTTAGCTCAGTGTTTCCCAACCTTGGCAACTTGAAGATATCTGGACTTCAACTCCCAGAATTCCCCAGCCAGCATTTGCTGGCTGGGGAATTCTGGGAGTTGAAGTCCAAATACAGTGTTCCCTCGATTTTCGCGGGGGATGTGTTCCGAGACCGCCCGCAAAAGTTGAATTTCCACGAAGTAGAGATGCGGAAGTAAATACACTATTTTTGGCTATGAACAGTATCACAAGCCTTCCCTTAACACTTTAAACCCCTGAATTACAATTTCCCATTCCCTTAGCAACCATTTAGATTATTACTCACCATGTTTATTTATTAAAGTTTATTTTAAAAAATATTTATTAAAGGCAGATGAAAGTTTGGCGATGACATATGACATCATTGGGCGAGAAAAAATGTGGTATAGGGAAAAAACCCGCGAAGCATTTTTTAATTAATATTTTTGAAAAACCGTGGCATAGACGTTTCGCGAAGTTCGAACCCGCGAAAATCGAGGGAACACTGTATCTTCAAGTTGCCAAGGTTGGGAAACACTGCCTTAGCTAATAATTATGAAGGATAGATGTAACTAGTATGAATATTATCCAGGAAGCCTCTGTCAGAGTGGTTCAATTATTAACTGTTTCATCCAGATAAACACTTTAAAAATGATTGTTAGAAACACTAAGTTTTTGGATGTGCAAGATAAGGGATTATGAAGAGATGAAAGACATAAACAATCACTGTGCAAAACTGTCAAACCTGTTTTCACGTAACACTGTCATTGCTCACTGTATTGTAACATCTGATTCACCAGGTTCTCTGAAGGTCCAGATGAAATTTTTCTATCTGAGTACAGATCGTTAAAAAGCCTGTTTGGTTTAATGGCTAAGGCATGAAGCTAAAAACCAGGGGACTGAATTCTAGTCCTGCTTCTGACAAAAAGCCAGTTGGGTGATCTTCAGCCAGTCATTCTCTCTCTCAGGCCTAGGAAAAAAGTAAGGGGCAAACTACTTTCAAATAAATATCTTGCTAAGAAAACATCAGTGATCAATCTTGAGGAGTTAAAGTCAGGGGTGAAATTCCGTACCGGTAGTGGTGCCCAATGTTCTGTGCCTGGCCTTCAGAATGAACCCACCTACTCAAAAATCATAGAAACATAGAAACATAGAAGACTGACGGCAGAAAAAGACCTCATGGTCCATCTAGTCTGCCCTTATACTATTTCCTGTGTTTCATCTTACAATGGATATATGTTTATCCCAGGCATGTTTAAATTCAGTTACTGTGGATTTACCAACCACGTCTGCTGGAAGTTTGTTCCAAGGATCTACCACTCTTTCAGTGAAATAATATTTTCTCACGTTGCTTTTGATCTTTCCCCCAACTAACTTCAGATTGTGTCCCCTTGTTCTTGTGTTCACATTCCTATTAAAAACACTTCCCTCCTGAACCTTATTGAACCCTTTCACATATTTAAATGTTTCGATCATGTCCCCCCTTTTCCTTCTGTCCTCCAGACTATACAGATTGAGTTCATTAAGTCTTTCCTGATACGTTTTATGCTTAAGACCTTCCACCATACTTGTAGCCCGTCTTTGGACCCGTTCAATTTTGTCAATATCTTTTTGTAGGTGAGGTCTCCAGAACTGAACACAGTACAGTATTCCAAATGTGGTCTCACCAGCGCTCTATATAAGGGGATCACAAATCCTTTATTTTATGATAAAATCAAACTCTTAATTGATAAAAACACACATAACAAAAAGCAGAGAAAGAGAAAGGAGTTATTTTTCTCTTCAGAGCTAAACATCAACTATGTCCAGTAGTGATGGGCGAACCCAACGGTGTTCGGGTTCAGCAAGTTCGGACGAACTTTACGCAAAATTCGGCTGAACCCGAACCGGGACAGATTCCCCAGCTCCTTCAAAGTGAGGTCTTCACGTAAAAATAAACATTGTTATTTTTACGAAAAGGACACCACAGTGGCGCTGCAAGCAAAGGGCGGTCCTTTCATATAAAAATAAACATTGTTATTTTTACGTGAAGACCTCCCTTTGAAGGAGCTGGGGAATCCCTCCCACGAAGAGATTCAGGGGGCGGAGCTTTGACGTCACCGGCAGGTTGCTAAGGACGCCAAGGTGATCTCTTCCTGGATTCCATGGAATCCAGGAAGTGATCATCTTGGCGTCCTTAGCAACCTGCCGGTGACGTCAAAACTCTGAATGCCGAACACGACCCCGAACTTTGCCCGAAGTTTCAAAATATTTCGTGTTCGTGTTCGGCATACCAAACACCGCAAAATTCAGTACGGACCCGAATTGTGCGAGTTTGGTTCGCCCATCACTAGTGTCCAGTAAAAACACCAAACTTGGCCTGATTAACATTTCTTAGATAACAAGTCAATTCATCATTTAAACATATGCATTTGCTCACCGAAGTTCCAGGCAAAAATCATCCAGCAGAGAATGTCTTTTACTGGGCAGAAATCATGGTTTTAAAGCCTTGTTCAGTCACACCTCTAGTCTGACATCTCTTTCATTGAATGACGTTGAAACCCCACATCCAATTTCCCAAAATCCTTTGCCTTTATACTGCCTGGAAGTGACATCACACCCCAAAGAGGCTAAGGCTGTAAACTAATATGTTTTACTCTGCAACTCCTCTCGCCTTCTCAGCCATCTCCTATAGTGAGGATAATCACTGACTATCCACTGTAATGTCTTCCTCATCCTCCGACTAGGACCACTCCCCCATTGTCATACCAGGCCGCTCTAGTGGTTCCTCAGGTTCACTCAGGTCACTTTCTCTTTCACTTTCACTCTCTGCATCAGCTGACAACCCTCCTGGCCCAGGGCATCCAGAGGGGCCTGGCTCATCCTCCTCAGAATCTTATTTTATTCCTATATCAGAATTTTATTCCTATATCTGTTCTGCTGGCATGTGCCAACCGCCCGTAATTACAGGGTAATTAGTCCAAGCAGACACAGACACACGATTGAATGCAAAAGAAATGTTCTTTATCAACAGAAGAGAAGAAAAAACTCCCTTTTAAACTTCAAAGGGATTTCTCGTACAAACAATGCACCGTTTAAATGCAAACCAGTTTCTAACCCAGTAACTGGGAAATTGAGTCCACTAATGCAGTGTTTCCTAACCTTGGCAACTTGAAGATATCTGGAATTCTGGGAGTTGAAGTCCAAATATCTTCAAGTTGCCAAGGTTGGGAAACACTGCACTAATGTTCTCCAAACAGTGATAAACACTCACAATGAAGTATAATCCAGAGTCCAGGAATTCCACACGCAGTCTTCAATACAAACAGGAAACAACAATCCATGAAACTATGATCAGATAATCCTCCACAACGGCCAAACCAGCAAGCTGCTATTTTTATCAGCAGCTCTAATTACTGGAGCCCCACCCAAACACAGGTGGCCTCTCTTATCTCCTGTAATATTTCTTAGGTTGTTCTCTCCTATACATAACTCTACGCATGCGTGGGTCAGTCATACATTCCTCCTCTGAATCCAAAGAAGATAAGGAAGATAAGGAAGATTGATCTCCTCCTGAGCTGTCAGCCAAGCCCCCCTCTTCCATCACACCCAGAGGATACTTCACTGGCAGACTCTGTCGGGAGAAAAACAGGCCTGTGGCATGTGGATGTTTCCCCCACCTCCACCTCCACATTCCTTGGGGCAGGAGCTGGACCAGAGATAACCACAATAATATCTACTCTTATATACTTTATATACTTATACACTTTCTTTGATATATTTTACTGGGAGTGTATCCTTTATAACCTTCGTTGTGTATTGGACAAAATAAATAAAACAAATAAATAAATCTGAAGTGATCTGAGGTGGACAAGGAGCACTCACAACACCCACCGGTAGTTCATAGAACCAGTAGTGGTGGCAGTGTGAGGCCTTGTCCACCTGCACAGATGTCGCCATTTTCTTTTTTTAACCCTCTGTGCATAAGTAAAGCCTTCTGTGCATGTGCAGAAGGTGGAAAAGCGCATGCGACGGTGGCACACATGCTTCCAAACCAGTAGGGAAAGTAAGCAGATTTCAACACTGGTCAAAGTTGACTCAAAAGCACAGGGAAAAAAATAATTAACTATCAGTATGAAAATCTGACAATCAGATTACAAGATGGGAAAGATGCCAGGTGAATGACAAGCATGGAACCAAATGATCCAAGGTGTTCACAGGTACTTGGCATCTGTCCATAGATGCCTAGGTTCAGTCCTGACATTTCCAAGTAAGACCAAGAACGAAAACTTCTGAATTCTTCCAATACAGGTAGTCCCCAGGCTACGTCATCCCCGACGTACGACGTTTTGTTGTTACGATGACCTGGAGACAGCTTCGAAGCCACTGCTGCCACCGCCGCCTCCATTCGGGCGAAGGGATCTCTGCGGTGGGCAGTGGCTTAGGTGACCCCGCGGAGACCCCCTTGCCTGAACGGAGGCAGCGGCGGCTTCAAGGGACCAACAGCTGGTCCTTCTTGATGCTGCGTTGCTGCAGCCTCCGAGGCTGCCGCCGCCACCACCACCTCTGTTCAGGCAAGGGGATATCCGCCGTGGGCAGCCTTGGAGGCTACAGCAATGCAGTGCCGAGAAGGACCGGCTGTTGGTCCCTTGAAGCTTGTCCTTCTCGGCACTGCGTTGCTGTAGCCTCCAAGATCCGCAGAGATCCTCTTGCCTGAACGTTCAGCAGGAGGCTTTGCAGGCTGTTGGTTTCTTGAAGAAGCCGCCCCCCTTCCCCCGCCGCCATGTAAATCGGAATATTCGTGTAAATTGGAATATTCCGACTTACACCAAACTCAGCTTACGACGGGCCGTGGGAATGGATCCCCGTCGTAAATCGGGGACTACTTGTACAGTGTCATATCAGGCTACCTAGGCTATTGCTCTGAGTTAATATAAAGTACTATTTTTCATTGGGTTTTGATTATTATTTTTTTTGCACTGGGGTGAATGAATATATTGTCAGTCAAAACTGGCTTATTATAGTGTGCATGATTCATGAGCTAGATGCTTATTTAGCTTTACTTCAGCAGGAGGGGGAGAGGCTATTTAGTCATGGCGAA
This sequence comes from Erythrolamprus reginae, assembly GCF_031021105.1. NCBI lineage: Eukaryota > Metazoa > Chordata > Lepidosauria > Squamata > Dipsadidae > Erythrolamprus > Erythrolamprus reginae. The sequence continues at coordinate 111,151,279 of NC_091953.1, read as the reverse complement.
AAATGTTGCTCTGAATATAAATTAAGTCGATGAAATAATTAATGAAGCCCAAATGGTGAGAAACAAAAGGAGTAATCATGAGAGACTAGGAGAAGGAATGTAGGGAGTTGGCAAGGTGTGGGGAGTGCGGAGGAGGTGAGGAGGCGAAAAATAATGCCAAGCCTGTGTAGTTGTGCAAATTGTCTTGCCTTCAATCAGATTTGGGAAAAAAGGAAGGAGAATCGGAAAGAATGATATGGGAGAAGGTTGCCTTACAGAAAGCAATACCAATTCCACCATGTACAAGGAATGAGGAATTACATTTTAATAGAGAATGATTGCTTCTTCGTATTTTTTAAAAACACCTGCATAAAGAGCCTCGGTGGTGCAGTGGTTAGAGTGCGGTACTGCAAGCTACTTCTGCTGTTCACCACCTGCCAGCAGTTTGGCAGATCAAATCTCAGTAGGCTCAAAGTTGACTCAGCCTTCCATCCTTCCAAGGTCGGTAAAATGAGGACCCAGATTGTTGGGGGCAATAGGCTTGCTTGCTTGCTTGCTTGCTTGCTTGCTTGCTTGCTTGCTTGCTTGCTTGCTTGCTTGCTTGCTTGCTTGCTTGCTTGCTTGCTTGCTTGCTTGCTTGCTTGCTTGCTTGCTTGCTTGCTTGCTTGCTTGCTTGCTTGCTTGCTTGCTTGCTTGCTTGCTTGCTTGCTTGCTTGCTTGCCTGTCTGTCTGTCTGTCTATCTATATATCTACATATCTACATATCTACCTACCTACCTACGTACATACCTACATACCTACATACATACATACATGTTTTTTTGCTGAATTTGAAAATTAAGCAATATATATATATCTAATTGCTGAATTTGAAAATTAAGAGATAGATATATCTACCCACCTACCTACCTCACCTCAAAGAGATACAATTTCCCTCTCTATTTACTATTACTGAACCCCCAAAATATATTATTTAATTCTGTGTATATATGCCATATGCCGCGTACAGACATATACACACAGGCACACAAAAATATACATTATCTACTATATAAACTGCATATAATCTACTATGTAAACACACACACACACACACACAGCTCTTCTAAAATTATACACATTCAACCTCGTTTACCGCGATAGGAAAAACATACCCAGAGCCCAGAAGGGGGAAAAAAGGGGGGGGGATCAAAATTTTGCTACCAGTACCTGTAGGAGCCCATCACTGACTGTAGCCCATTTCTCCCCACGGAGATCAGGTAATTTTAAATGGGGCCAAATGGGCAGCTCTAAACATGTTTGTCTGTTTCTTTGTTTGCTTCTCTGTTTGCTTGTTTATTTATTGTTTATCTATCTATCTATCTATCTATCTATCTATCTATCTATCTATCTATCTATACTTGTATGCCGTCCCTCTCCGTGGACTTGGGACCGCTCACAACATATCAATAAAAAACACAATATATAAATACATCTAAATCCAATTAACATGAATAATTAGTTTAAAATATTCTAAGAAAAAGTTAAACATTTAAAAATCCTTCATTCAAGTACGCACTGAGACCACCCTACACATTCAATGGCCAGAGGCTGTGGTCAAGTGACACCAAGCCTGGCGGCATAAATAAGTTTTCACATTTTTATGAAAGGCAGGAAGGGTGGGGGCAATGCAAATCTCTGGAGGGAGCTGGTTCCAGAGGGCCGGGGCCGCCACAGAGAAGGCTCTTCCCCTAGGACCCGCCAAGTGACATAGTCTAGTTTGTTTGTTTATTTGTTTATTTAGTTATTTAGTTATTTAGTTTGTCCAATACACAATGAGAATTTTAGTGGGTATATATATATATATACACATAGTAAAATACATGATGAAGGTTATAGAGGAGATACTCATAGTAAAATATATCCAAGAAAGGATAGAAAAGAAGATATAGTAATATCAATGAAAGAATAGGAGAAGAGATATAGGAATAGAAGAAAGGTATAGGAGATATAGGAGAGCAATAGGACGGGACGGAAGGCACTCTAGTGCACTTGTACTCGCCCCTTGGGTACAAGTTGATGGGACCTGGAGAAGGCCGACTTTGTGGGACCTAACCGGACACTGGGATTCACGCAGCAGAAGGTGGTCCCGTAAGTAATCTGGCTGGATGCCACGTAGGGCTTTTGTATGAAATAAAAGCTGAGAAATAAACAATTTTGTCACCTTTATTGCAACACTGTGGTTCTTGTATAAATGAGTTCTTACTCATGCTTAGTCTACTTGCCACAAAGGTCTTCAGAAATAGATCCAAATCATGTTTCCAAGGGATGCTCTAATGATTTTGCCTCTGTAATCTCATGTACGCAGTGCCTTTTAATGGTCTCCTTACAATGATGCTACCTGCCAGGCTTCTCTCGGATGAGCCTTCCCTCAATTCAAATTGGCACGTTGGTGAAAGAATTGGACATTAGGCCTGAAGCTACTTAGGTTGCCTTCTGATTATTAGGACTGCAAGCAGGAGGAAAGAGACAGGAGATTTGCTGCCCTAAATTGCCTATATATAGACGTGTCATCCGAAAGTACATTGCTAATTGGAATTTTTGTGTTGTTATAACATTTCCTTTCCTTTCTAAAAATAGTATTAACTGGAGGTCTGTTATTTTTGGTCCTTGGATTAACAGTTTTTAAACCAGAAGACAAGGAGGGAGAACCGGCATAATTCTTTTGGGTGGTACACTGATTGGTATAATAAAGTGGTTTCTGCAAAAACAGGACAGATGCAGAGCAAAGTCTGGATCTCTCATTTTGTCAGGCTCCAAAATCCAAGAAAGACACACTGAAATTCTTTAAGTAATTTCCATTATTGTTCCTTGCCAAACTAAAGCAGACTACTTCAGCTTCAACCACAACAACACAAGAGCACACAACTTAATATTAATTGCTCCAAACTTGACCGTAAAAAATATGACTTCAGTAACCTAGTTGTCGAAGCGTGGAACTCATTACCGGACTCCATAGTGTCATCCCCAAACCCTCAACCCTTTACCCTTAGATTATCCATGGTTGACCTATCCAGATTCCTAAGAGGTCAGTAAGGGGCGAGTACAAGTGCACTAGAGTGCCTTCCGTCCCCTGTCCTATTGCTCTCCTATATCTCCTATACCTTTCTAATTTCCAGTTATCAAGGTTTCTTCCTCACCTCAATATTCCATGTATGTAGGTATGTATACATGTATGTATGTATGTATGTATGTATGTATGTATGTATGTATGTATTTATTTATTTATTTATTTATTTTGTCCAATACACAAGGAGGGTTTTAATGGGTGTGTGTGTATATATATATATATATATATATATATATATATATATATATATATGTATATGTTTTTCTTAAGTCGGATCACCCTGGTATATTTAAGGAACGTCACAGCTCCTTTTTGCCTCTAGGCCCAACCCAGGACCACTACAAGGCAGTTAATATATTTATAGCCGACAACTATATTCTGAAAACATTTTAACATATATGTATATATATATATAAACATGTGACATATATATATATATATACACACACACACACACACACACACACACATAGAAAAATACATGATGAAGGTTATAGAGGAGATACTCATAGTAAAATATATCTAAGAAAGAATAGAAAAGAAGATATAGGAATAGAACATATCAATCAAAGAATCGAAGAAGAGATATAGGAATAGAAGAAAGGTATAGGAGATATAGGAGAGCAATAGGACAGGGGACGGAAGGCACTTTAGTGCACTTGTACTCGCCTCTTACTGACCTCTTAGGAATCTGGATAGGTCAACCATGGATAATCTAAGGGTAAATTGTTGGGGGTTTGGGGATGACACTATGGAGTCCGGTAATGAGTTCCACACTTCAAAAACTCAGTTGCTGAAGTCATATTTTTTACAGTCAAGTTTAGAGCGCTTAATATTAAGTTTGAATCTGTTGCGTGCTCTTGTGTTGTTGCGGTTGAAGCTGAAGTAGTCATTGACCGGTAGGACGTTGCAGCATATGATCTTGTGGGCAATACTCAAATCGTGTTTTAGGTGCCGTAGTTCTAGGCTTTCTAGGCCCAGGATTGTTAGTCTATTTTCGTAGGATATTCTATTTCGAGTGGAGGAGTGAAGGGCTCTTCTGGTGAAATATCCTTGGACATTTTTAAGGGTGTTGATGTCTGAGATGTGGTATGGGTTCCAAACAGATGAACTGTATTCAAGGATGGGTCTGGCAAAGGTTTTGTAGGCTCTTGTGAGTAGTGTGAGATTGCCTGAGCAGAAGCTGCGTAGGATCAGATTCGCAACTCTAGAAGCTTTTTTGGCGACATTGTTGCAGTGGGCTTTAGCACTTAGGTCATTCGATGTTAGTATTCCAAGGTCTTTTACTGAGTGTGGGTTGGCAGTGAGAGATTGTTTATTCAGTTCGTATGTGAGGTTTGGATTCTTTTTGCCGACGTGGAGGGTAGAGCATTTGCTGGTTGATATTTGAAGTTGCCAGGTGTTAGACCAGTCTGAGACAAAGTCCAGGTCTTTTTGGAGACCTCTTATAATCCCCTCTTATACAGGGCCAGGGCATTGGCAAACAGGGGGAGAGGCACCTGTGTCACTTGAGTTTCAAACTCAACAGGACACTCCTGAGGCTTTGTTTTCAGAACCTGCTTTCGATGATGTCTCTGGTCTTCAGGCTGTTTAAATGTTTGAGAAATATTATTCCCTGCTACGAATATGTTTCAGATTGGACAAAAGCCCAGATAACAAGCTGGAGTAACCTAATTTATAACAAATGTTCCTTTTTATGAGATAGACAGCTCTGAAATGTTATTTCAGAAGTTCAATCGGTTGCAGCAATAGTGGATATCTATTGATGCACCCCAGAAATCCATTCTGGTAGGGTCCCGCGGATTGTGCAATTTGCGTGCGATGACTTCGGTGCTTCAAAGGCTTGGAAGAAAAATCTCCCCATGTAACTATGGGGAAGGTGCAACGGTTGCAAGTGTGAAAAACAGTCATAAGTCACTTTTCTCAGTGCCCGCGTGCGCACACCCAAGTCACCTGGTAGGCAGGTAAGAGAAACCCGCCCCTGTTTTGCAGGCATTGTAACCACACTGTAAAAAAGAAGCGGAAATAAGAAATATGTCTCGTTGAGGAAGAGAAAGAAAACAGTAGTCCTTGACTTACAACAGTTCCTTTAGTGGCTGTCGAAAGTTACAACGGCACTGAAAAAAATGACTTATGACTGTTACATTTACAACTGTTGCACCTTCCCCGTAGTTACATGATCAAACTTTGTATACTTGTATACTTGCCATTTTGATTATTTGCTAGCCTAATTACCATCTGTGGGATATTTCAATATTTCATGAAACAGTGCTGAGAAACTGACAAGTGTGCTGGATCAATTCATGAGTCACCTTATACCTGTTCTAAAAGTCTTGGGCTTGCTGCCAAGTTGTTTCTGTAGCTCTCCGAGGCTCTGCAAGGCACTTTCAGAAAACTTTGGCTGGCGTTTATAAAGCATTAATTCTGCCACAATTTTAAATGAAACACTGCCCTGTGGAGTTCATTCCACATTTTCAATATTGCTAGTTTAATTATTATTTTATCTTTCATTGTGATCTGCTGAGACATCATCAATACAACAACTTTAATAAAACATGATATTTATTATATTAATTTGTCTGCCTACCGGAGATTTATGGTTGTTTGGGCAGTATCGTACCAAAAACAGAATAAATGCTGACCTGGTTTATTGCCCTCTAGTAGTTCTCTGCAGCCTAGGAGTGATGACTGGGACTAAAAATTACATAGTTGTTGATTCTTGTTCTGCTTCATGATTTATAGAAGGCTAAATACTTTATAGCTGCTAAAAAAACCCTGGTAATTGTTCTGTCGGGCTCTCTGGTAGACTCCTCCCAAAAATTCACAGGTACAAATTTCAGACACACACACACGTTTGAAAATTCAAAACAATGTTCTTTATAATGAAAATTCACTTAACCTAAGCCCTCTTTTGGCATAGCAAAGAGCACTGGTCTCCAAACAAACTGGTAATTTGTACAAGTCCCTTATCAGTTCTGTGACACTTAGCTTGCAGCTATGAGGCAATTCACAGTTCTTCTTCTTTCACAAAGTGAAACACACTTTGCCCTGGTTTAGTTTCAAAGCGGAGAAAAATCAGCACACAAAAGGTCAAAGTCAGTAAAGCAGTCACGAAACACAACAATCAGATAATCCTCCACAATGGTCAAACCCACAGGCTGCTCTTTATAGCAGCCTCACTAATTACCACAGCCCCACCCAACCACAGGTGGCCTCATTTTCTTTGATAATAATCTCTCAGTTGTTGTTGCCTATGCATCGCTCTCCGCATGCGTGGCTGTATCATTAACTCTTGTGCTGAATCCAAGGAGGAGCTAGATAATTGATCTTCTTCTGAGCTGTCTGCCACACTCTCCTCCTCCTTGTCACTCATGTCTTCTTGGTCAGAGGAGCCTTCATCAGCAGATTCCACGGTGGGGGGGGGGGGGAAACAGGCCTGCAGCATGTGGATGTCTCCCCCACATCCACAGTCCTTGGGGCAGGAGCTGGGCCAGAGCTAACTACAAAAGTAATCATCCATGAAACTTTTCTTTTTTATTTTACATAAAACGTTTGTTATATTTTATATGCATATACTACCGGTATTACATTTTTAAAAAATTATTTACCATATGGGCATACAGAGAGATGAATATATTTACTCATGCAAAGCCAGTGAATGGTTCTTGATGCAAAGGTCGGGTGAAATGATTCAGTAAAATGGGCAGGTTCCTATATCCATTTTCTTTGTGCTTCATCAAAAAAACCACAACCAAGGTATAAACATCAAGTCCAGCATGTGCATTACTACAATTGAAAGGAATAAAAAGAGTGTTAAATAGACTAAATAAATAAACCCCTTAACCTTCATTAAAAGCTGGTCAGGTATAAAGCTTGCCTCCTTCAATTTTCTAAGGAAACATACTGAATTGATTGCTCAATGTTTGAAAATCACACTGTTTGAAAATGATATAACTTCTACTTATCGTGTTAACTGAAATTAGGGCAGAAATCTGGGCTTTCTTTCAAATCAAAATCTATAAATACATTATCCAATTATTTAAAGTGAGCTGCCTGAGATGAGTAAGCTTGTTTCAGTTAAGGTAACCTATATTTTGTTCACTCATTACTTATAGCTGCATTTCTAATTATTCAACATTATTCCTGTCCAGTGAAATAACATGAACGTGCACAATAATTTTTCTACAATTTTTGCATGATAAAATGATGTCAACTTTTCAAGCTCTGATAGAAAACTTTAAGTTTTAATTTTACTAGGCTTACATATAATTTCATTTTATTCAAGCCAAAGATGAAAACTTGTAAGAGACAACTGGCGGGGGTGTTTATTAAGACCTAACATTTCAAAATTAGTCTGAGTTTTTCATGCTCTTATTGCCCATGATGAAATGTCTGATATTTCTATTAAAATTATAATTAGTTCCAACTTTGCATCCATATGTATATTTGGCAAGTGCTGCTTTATATTATTATTATTATTATTATTTAAATAGTGATTCTATTAAATATTACAATTTACAACAATAAAACTAATACATATATTTTTAAAAAGAAAAAAGTTGCAGAAAAAAAAACAGAAAAGAAAAAAAAGAAAAATAAAAATATAGTAAAGAGAAAGAAATATATAAAGAAGTAACTTCCTCCCTATCACAAGTATAAACATCTTTAGTAGTTGTTACCTTCTCTTCACTCTCTTATCTTTCTTCCCATATTCCATCTCTTATCTATGGTATAAACAAATCCACAAAATTTCCTCATTTTAGTCCTAATGTCAGAAAAAGTCCATTAAGACCTACCGAAGATATATTTGTTTTAACCTTGATCAAATAAACCAACTGCATACTCTTCATTTTATTTCTAACAATCTTGATAGATAATTCTTTCAAATGATGTTCTGGAATTTTCTTTTCATTTGTTCTATGTCCCTTCTCAAAAAAATTCTTCAAACTGATAATAAGCCTGTTTGTAAATCCAATTAAGAAAATATATCCAGGTTATTGTCTTGATTTGTTTTTTAAAATATACTTTTGAAATTAAGATATCTCCCAGTTTCTTTTGTATGTCCAATATAACATTGTTCCCATATCTTTTCTGTAGCTTGTCCTTTCTAAACCCACTTTCTAATCAATCTCTATCAGAGGCATTCTTAAAATTAATTTCTGGATCTGTTGTTAAAAAATTTCCTTCAATATGTCCAGCGTTCAAATATTTTATGTCAGATGCAAAAAATCAGGAAATAAGGCAGTTCAAATGAATACAGGTTTATTTATTTATTTATTTTATTTTATTACTTAGATTTTTATGCCGCCCCTCTCCGAAGGCTAACACCCTTTACAAGAATCTGAAATACTAACAGTCAAAGCAAAGTCTGATGATGATATATTTTATTCCTATATCTTCTCTTCTCTTCTTTCTTTGATATATTTTACTATGAGTATATCATCTATAACCTTCATTGTGTATTGGACAAAATAAATAAATAAATAAATAAATAAAATAAATATGTTTGACCCCTTCCTCAGGTTGAGCCTGGTGATCTCCTATATCTACCTTCATTCGGTGATAGTAAATTGAGATTGAGTGTTACTCTTCTGAGATAGTAATTTCACTTTCTTCTAGTTCTTTCTAGTATCAAATTTTTAAAGAATTATCTTATTATTTATTGACAAATTCAAAACAAAAGCATTTTCTCTTGAGGATTGATACTAAGAGGTCTGTAAGGGGCATGCATAAGTGTACCACCATGCTTACTGTCCCTGTCCTATTGTCCTATTTTTTATAATTCCAAAATCTTATTTCTAATTTATGCGCATCCTTAGTACATGTCCAACTTTCTAAAATCAAAGTTTTAATTACCCTTTTGTGTTTTGTTCCAGAAAAAAAAATTAAGTCCTTAAACCTGTATTTAAAACATCTTTGCTAAGGATTGAAGAATCACTTGGGGTTGTTAAATCTGTTGGTCCAAAGGCTCCTGATAGGTGAAAAACAGTTAACAAGCAATTTCTAAAAGTGATTAGAAAATGAAGTTTGAAAAGGCTAATCTCTTGTCTCCCAGTGCTCTAACTCTAACACAAGTCCGCCCGAGTTTTGGCGCTTTTTTTTTTGCTTCGTGTATGCAAAAAAACACACCAAAACAGGGACGCACCTGCATCTCCATGTGCGATTTTGCTACCTGGACAGGTGCAGTAGCATAATTATGCTGGACTCCGCTAGCACTCAGAGCTATGGAGGCGAGCACACATCGGCATTCCACCTTAGCAGTCCGCCTCTACGTAAAGGGATGCCCCTGTATGGTCCCATGGGAGTCTGTCAACCAATCAAAATACAAGTTCAAATTCAAAAGCCCAGAGGGCATAAAACCAAGGCACTTGCAGGATCTCTGGCCTTTTTCTACTCAGGAACTCAATCCATGTGATCCTGTTCATCAAGAAACCTTCTTTCCAAGCAACTTCCATGAATCCAGTGTCTATTTCCCCACTTGTGGGGAATTTCCTTCTGGAAATTTCCAGCGGGAAATTACTTACAACACAGGCAAATGGCTGAAGGGGGGAAATTTTTAAAACAAATGGAGTAATTTATCTAACCAGCTCTGCTAGTTACATTTCTATTCTGTTTGCCAAGTATGATGATGTACTTAGAAGATGTTATGGGATATAAATAAAATATTGGGGGCTGCCAGCTCACAAGTTAGCAGTTTCACAGGAGACAAAACTTTAGCAACGAGGCTTTCTATACACCAAAATAGCATCTTCGCCTTGATAGTGCCAGCAATATGGGAAAGCAATTGTGTTGCCTATGAGAATTGACTTCCCAGACTACATAACATCAGGAAATAATGTACTATATAAGACAACTTTCTTTATACTTTCAGCCTATAAGATTCATTATAATTTTCCATACGGAAAACCATTTATGAGATCTTAAATTAGCATAATACTTGCTCATTCAGCATTATTAGACAAGATGGGCAGCACATAAAGTAATAAATAAATAATAAGTGAATAATATTTATTGCTTGAAATTTAACCTGGAAACACCCAACAAATTCTACTGCGACACAGTGGAAGTAGGCTGAGCATTTATTATTTTTATTGATTGATTGATTGATTGATTGATTGATTGGATTTGTATGCCGCCCCTCTCCGGAGACTCGGAGCAGCTAATAGCAACAATAAAACAGTGTACAATAGTAATCTAATACTAAAAACGATTAAAACCCCATTAATATAAAAACCAAACATACATACATACATACATACATACATACATACATACATACATACATACATACATACAATGCATAGAATTGTAAAGGCCTAGGGGGAAAGAGGAGCTCAATTATGGTTCTTCATGAATGATTTAAAAAACAGAAAGGATGGAAAATAGATCTATTTTCTTTCTTCATGGTCAATATAAAGAAAAGCCCGTTTTCAGATTAATATCAGAAATGTGATATGCCAAATGACCAATCGAGATCAACAGGGAGGGTTGTTTTTCCCAGTTGTTATGTGCTGCCAATTATACCACAGGCAGCTTCTGCTATAAATTCAAGGTATTTATTGCAGTCTTAAATCTTTAACTGAAGTTACATAAAAGCACACTGAAGATTTAAAGCATCATGTTTCAGTGTAGACAGGACAGCTTACTCGTCCAAGAGTCCAGAAGAATAAATCATACATTCAGGGAAGGCCCAAGAGCAGCCAATGTCCAGTTTACAGGTGAGGCAGTAAATCAACCCAGCATGCAAAGAGAACTTCAGGAAAGAGGTCCTCATTTGCCACAAGGAGCCAATCAATCGTTTGTTCCCTTTTGACTGCCAGAGATCTAATTTGCTGGGTCTATTTCTTTTGAGTTGTCAGGTTGACTTTCCTTTCTTTACCCTTTGTGATGTGATGTGTCAACAAGGGGCGTGCATAAGTGCACTAGTGCGCCTTCCGTCCCCTGTCCAATTGTCTCTCCTTATCTCATTTATCTTTTCTTCCTTCTTCATATATCTTCTCCTCTATTTTTATATCTTTTCTTCTATCCTTTTCTATATATATATTACTACATGTCTACCCTCTTCAATGTGTATTGTGTATTGGACAAAATAAATAAATAAAATAAATAAAGTGTAGGCCCAATTCAAGCCCAATGTCCAGTCAACGAAGCAGTGGAAGTGATGTGTCGGTGCCTGGAGGCTGTTGGGGCCTGGATGGGTGTCAACAAACTCAAACTCAATCCAGACGAGGGAGTGGCTGTGGGTCTTGCCTCCCAAGGACAATTCTATCTGTCCATCCATTACCCTGGGGGGGGGAATTATTGACCCCCTCAGAGAGGGTCCACAACTTGGGCGTCCTCCTCGATCCACAGCTCACATTAGAGAAACATCTTTCAGCTGTGGCGAGGGGGGCGTTTGCCCAGGTTCGCCTGGTGCGCCAGTTGCGGCCCTATTTGGACCGGGAGTCATTGCTCACAGTCACTCATGCCCTCATCACCTCGAGGCTCGACTACTGCAACGCTCTCTACATGGGGCTACCTTTGAAAAGTGTTCGGAAACTTCAGATCGTGCAGAATGCAGCTGCGAGAGCAATTATGGCCTTCTCTAAGTATGCCCATATCACTCCAACACTCCGCAGTCTGCATTGGTTGCCGATCAGTTTCCGGTCACAATTCAAAGTGTTGGTTATGACCTATAAAGCCCTTCATGGCACCGGACCAGAATATCTCCGGGACCGGCTTCTGCCGCACGAATCCCAGCGACCGGTTAGGTCACACAGTGTTGGCCTTCTCCGGGTCCCGTTGACTAAACAATGTTGTCTGGCGGGACCCAGGGGAAGAGCCTTCTCTGTGGCGGCTCCGACCCTCTGGAACCAACTCCCCCCTGAGATTAGGATTGCCCCCACTCTCCTTGCCTTTCGCAAACTCCTTAAAACCCACCTCTGCCGTCAGGCATGGGGGAACTGAAACATCTCCCCCTTGCCCATGTTGTTTTGGTGTTAGATTGATTGTGTGCTTGTTTTTTAATATTCTGGGGTTGTTTTTTATGAATTTTTTAGCTTAACATTGTAATTGGATTGGTGGGTATTGGATTTGTTATTATGTATTGTTTTTACTTTGTTGTGAGCCGCCCCGAGTTTGCGGAGAGGGGCGGCATATAAATCCAATAAATCTAATCTAATCAATAAATCTAAGCTCTGAGTCGATTGGTTAAGATATTCCTCAAACCCAATCTGTTATTGCCGTTTTATTTAATTATCAAATGTATTTGCTGCCCATCTTAGAGTTCAAGCTTCAAGGTGATTGACATCATCTGAGTGATTGACATCACTGCTCATCTCCCTCAACTTCATCATTATCTTCAGCGGTGTTCTTTTGACTATATTCTTTGTCTTCAGTGCCACTGCTACTTTCCCACACACACACAAATTGGCACTTTAGTTATTACATGACTAGGGACAGGCCTCACTCCTCAAAATGTTGCTCCTCCTTAGGCCTCTCCTGAAGGTGGAACACCTACTGTGGTCCTTATGAATTCAGTATTTGTATTTTGTATTTGTATTTATTAGATTTGTATGCCGCCCCCCTCCGAAGACTCGGGGCGGCTAACAACAGTATAAAAACACAATGTAAACAAATCTAATATTAAAAACAATCTTAAAAACCCCAATTTAAAGAACCACTCATACATACAAGCATACCTATAAGCCTAGGGGGAAGGGAAATTTCAATTCCCCCATGCCTGACGGCAGAGGTGGGTTTTAAGGAGCTTGTGAAAAGCAAGGAGGGTGGGGGCAACTCTGATACCTGGGAGGAGCTGGTTCCAGAGGGTCGGGGCCGCCACAGAGGAGGCTCTTCTCCTGGGTCCCGCAGAACTAATTAGTATACTAATCTGATTTGAGATATTTCTGTCCCTCCCTCCTTCCATGCATTTTTCTTCATTCTTTCCAATACCAGCTGTTTCTAGGAAGTAAAAAATGTGAAATCCACTGGCTTAACTTAATTTTTTGAAAGGCCAATGAATAATAAGATTCAGACATAATATAGTTCATGGTCAATACTAAGGGCAAAGGAGAGTGGCTGACTTTTTTCACTGCTAGCTCCATAGATCATTTATTCACAAACTCCCAAAGTTTTATTTAAAATGCTGGACGTGCTGTTTTCACAGAAGAACACTATTTTATTGTTTCTTTAAATCCTCAGCAGAGTTTCTTTCTTTGATGGGGGAAAGAGAAACAGTCCATCTTATGTATATAAGCAGTGTTGAATCATGGTGCTGAAGATTTAAAGAAACAATAAAATAGTGTTCTTCTGTGAAAACAGTGTGTCCAGCATTTTTAAGAAAAATTTGGGAGGTTGTGAATAAATGGTCTATGAAGCTAGCAGTGAAAAAGGATCAGTAGTATTGAAAAAGTAAATATTATAAAAAAAATACAAATCCTAGGTGAAGACAGAACCTGGTCCAGTGATGGATTGCCATAATTTTTACTGCCACACTATGGGCGTGGCTTATTTTGTGGGTGTGGCTTAATGGTCATGTGACCAGGTAGGAGTGGCTTGTCAGCCATGTGACTAGGTGGGAGTGGCTTGACAATCAAGTGACTGGGTGCCTTAAAGGTCATGTGACTGGGTGGGAATGGCTTACCAACCAAGATAAGTTTTCAAATAGGTGCTTGGACTCTTTTTCAGTTGATTAAGTCAGTGTTTTCTAACCTTGGCCACTTGAAGATATCTGGACTTCAACTCCCAGAATCCCCTTAGCCAGCATCCGCCGGCTGGGGAATTCTGGGAGTTGAAGTCCAAATATCTTCAAGTGGCCAAGGTTGGGAAACACTGAATTAAGTCACATTATTTGAATAGCCACAAAAAGGACAAATGATAGAGAGCATTATTTGTTGAGGAGCACAATAACATTTTAAGGTTTTGTACGGAACCTACAAGGTTCAGTATGATAACAGATTAGGCAAGTAGCTCAATTTTCTTTAAATGCTATAAAAATTCAGTTCTAGATAATGATAAATATGAGTAAAAACATACTATTTAATTATTTCCTATTTTAAAAGTAATTAAGGATCATACTAAGGTACTAGAGAAGGAACGACAATAAAAAAACCCTATTTATTCAATAAATAGTGCATAAACTTACTACCCCCATTAGGGGCAGCAGCCCATTACTGACCTGGTCCTGTGAAAGGCTTTAAAGGTCAAACCAGCACCTTGAGTTGGACTTGGAAGAAAACTGTCAATCAATGCAGCTTGTAGAGCAGTATGGTCACATGCGCTATTTTAGGAACCGTTGCACATAACGCCATGCACCATTGTATTCTGTACCAGATGAAGCGTCCAGATATTCTTTTATGGAATGACCATGGAGAGAGCATTGTAATAGTACAATCTGGAAGTGACTAGGACATGGTTGACTGTGAACGAGGCCTACTGATCCAGTAACGGGAGCAACTGTTACACAACATAAAGCTACGCAAAGGCTCTCTGAGCCACCACTGTCATCTGCTCATTAAGTAAAAGTTTTGAGTCTGGGAGGACTCTCAGATTGTGTATGGGGTCTGTTTGGGGAATAAAACTCCAGCAACAAAAATTGTACTCTTGGACCCAGTGGGCTCCGACAGTCAGATTTTCTTTTAACTCCCACACCACCCAATTAGAGGAACAATGAAACAATTACTAAAACATCTGTTTCAGCTGATGGATATGAAAGCTCTGTTATCTCAGCTGCGGAGGTATTTATGGGCATTTCAGCTGCTCAGAAGTTCAAAGATCACCTCATGAAGTCTACAGTCCTATTAGAAAGACATTATAAACATCTCCCGTGCTCATCTTAACAGACCTTTTCACTTGCACCCTTCTAAAATAGAAACATAGAAACATAGAAGACTGACGGCAGAAAAAGACCTCATGGTCCATCTAGTCTGCCCTTATACTATTTCCTGTATTTTATCTTAGGATGGATATATGTTTATCCCAGACATGTTTAAATTCAGTTACTGTGGATTTACCAACCACGTCTGCTGGAAGTTTGTTCCAAGGATCTACTACTCTTTCAGTGAAATAATATTTCCTCACGTTGCTTTTGATCTTTCCCCCAACTAACTTCAGATTGTGTCCCCTTGTTCTTGTGTTCACTTTCCTATTAAAAACACTTCCCTCCTGAACCTTATTTAATCCTTTAACATATTTAAATGTTTCGATCATGTCCCCCCTTTTCCTTCTGTCCTCCAGACTATACAGATTGAGTTCATTAAGTCTTTCCTGATACGTTTTATGCTTAAGACCTTCCACCATTCTTGTAGCCCGTCTTTGGACCCGTTCAATTTTGTCAATATCTTTTTGTAGGTGAGGTCTCCAGAACTGAACACAGTATTCCAAATGTGGTCTCACCAGTGCTCTATATAAGGGGATCACAATCTCCCTCTTCCTGCTTGTTATACCTCTAGCTATGCAGCCAAGCATCCTACTTGCTTTCCCTACTGCCCGACCACACTGCTCACCCATTTTGAGACTGTCAGAAATCACTACCCCTAAATCCTTCCCTTCTGAAGTTTTTGCTAACACAGAACTGCCAATGCAATACTCAGATTGAGGATTCCTTTTCCCCAAGTGCATTATTTTACGTTTGGAAAATATATGCACTGAATTATTCTGTGAGATATACAATCACGGATTGTTAGTAACATGTTCACTAATTTCACACACGCATTCTTACAGATATACATTTCAGAATAGTAATTCTTGTAGGATTAGATTTCAAATTAACTTGCTACAGTCTGCTCTTGTTTCATCATCTTGATGAGTGTTCACAGCTGTAATAATGTTTGGACACTGAGTATCCAATGAGCAAATAAACTTCTAAGAATAATTTTGTAACCAGAGATTAATGGTTTGTTGGATTCTAAGTGTCACAAGTACTGAACATCACCATGGTCTTAATAGCTTCTATTTGGAAGTTAGTCCCCACTGGTATCAATGGGATTTGCCTCATAGTAAGCCAGAAACTAGACAATGTCGCTTGACGGGTCCTAGGGGGAGAGCCTTCTCTGTGGAGTGCCCGGCCCTTTGGAATCAGCTCCGCCCCAAAGATTCTCACTGCCCCAACCTTCCTCGCCTTTCACAAGAGTCGTAAGACTCATTTATGCTGCCAGTCTTGGGGCAATTAGATCTCAGCCCCCTGGCCGACCAATGTTTGTAGGGCGGTTGTTTGAATGGGTATGACTGATTTTTAACACAACTGGGGATTTTAGATTGCTTGATTAGTTTTAATTAATTGGATTTAGCTATTGTATTTGTTGTTTCTTTTATATGTTGTAAGGTGGCCCGAGTCCTCAGAGAGGGGCGGCATGAATGAATGCATGCATGCATGCATGCATGCATGAATGAATGAATGAATGAATGAATGAATGAATAAATAAATAAATAAATAAATAAATAAATAAATAAATAGACAGACAGCCAACAATGGACATACCAGTCTATTCAGGCAGTAGGGAAAGCAAGTAGAATGCTTGGCTGCATAGCTAGAGGTATAACAAGTAGGAAGAGGGAGATTGTGATCCCGCTGCATAGGGCGCTGGTGGGACCACATTTGGAATACTGTGTTCAGTTCTGGAGACCTCACCTACAAAAAGATATTGATAAAATTGACAATCATTCAATTGACAGTCAATCAATTGACAGTCCAAAGATGGGCTACAAAAATGGTGGAAGGTCTTAAGCATAAAACCTATCAGGAAAGACTTAATGAACTCAAATCTGTATAGGGGATATGATCGAAACATTTAAATATGTTAAAGGGTTAAATAAGGTTCAGGAGGGAAGTGTTTTTAATAGAAAGTGAACACAAGAACAAGAGGGCACAATCTGAGGTTAGTCGGGGGAAAGATCAGAAGCAACATGAGAAAATATTATTTTACTGAAAGACTAGTAGATCCTTGGAACAAACTTGCATTAGACATGGTTGGTAAATCCACAGTAACTGAATTTAAACATGCCTGGGATAAACATATATCCATCCTAAGATAAAATACAGAAAATAGTATAAGGGCAGACTAGATGGACCATGAGGTCTTTTTCTGCCGTCAATCTTCTATGTTTCTATATGAAAAATATCAAGGGACAGTTACTTGGGTCTAATATTTGTTGGAAAGACTAAATATTATAGCTTATGTTATTGAGTAACATTTAGGCTAATTAACAGATAAAGGCAAATAGGGTGTTTTTTTTACCTAGTGCTTTTGCTTAGTTGCTGTGATATTTTTTCATTGGTTCCTTTTCTTTAATTCTCTCTACAATATTAATTCTCTCTAAAGCAGGGGTGTCAAACTCACGTTGTCACAGCGGCATCATGTGACATATCGGGACTTTTTTACTCTTCGCTAAAACCGGCATGGCCAAGGCGTGATGCATCTGGTCTACAGGCTAGACGTTTGACAGCTCTGTTCTAAAGTACCCCACACCAATTAAAATAAGAATCCCTGAAGTTGCTGAACAATAGTTAATTGCTGTAATATTTGAGTTAAAGAAGCAACAAGATGAAAATGTCCAGTTCCATAAAACCGTTAAAATCAACTTTCCATCACTACTGTTGGTTAACCATTATGTACTGTGAGAAACCATTCTATTGTCATTTGTTCGCTAACATGGGTTAAAGAAAAATGGTTGAAAATTAAGTTGTGTTTGGAAAAAAAAACTGCAAAGAAATTTCCCCAAGGGCCAAAAGAGAAACTTTGAGTTATGGCATTATGGTCTGGAGACATTTATTTTTTTATTTGATTTGACTTGACTTGACTTGACTTGATTTGATTTGAATGCCGCCCCTCTCTGTAGACTCAGGGCGGCTAACAACAGTAGTACAAAACAGCATGTAAATCCAATACTAAAACAGCTAAAAAAACCCTATTTGTAAAACCAAACATACATACAAACAAACACACCATGCATAAATTGTAAAGGCCTAGGGGGAAAGAATATCTCAGTTCCCCCATGCCTGACGGCAGAGGTGGGTTTTAAGGAGCTTACAAAAGGCGAGGAGGGTGGGGGCAATTCTAATCTCCAGGGGGAGTTGGTTCCAGAGGGCCGGGGCCGCCACAGAGGAGGCTCTTCCCCTGGGCCACGCCAAACGACATTGTTTTGTCGACGGGATCCGGAGAAGGCCCAATCTGTGGGACCTTTAGTTACATCTTAGGCACGTAACTGTGATTGTAATTGGTTTGTTGGCTTTTTTGCAAGCCTCAGAAATAGCTCTTCTCTATGTTTACTCTGATTCACTGCTACTCTGTCATTTTAAAACTAAGTACAAAACTAAGAACTGATCTGAATAAATGGGTTACAGACAGATTTCAAGTTTGCTTGACAGCAGAAATCAAATGTTTGATTTAAAAATCCCGACTTTCAGGAAGTAGATTTATTTATTTATTTTTTCTTGTCAAGTACGTATTGGTAGTATACAAAGATATACCGTAACAATGTTTATATACACGATACTAGTAAGAGAGAAACATTATGACAGGGGACGGAAGGCACTCTTGTGCACTTATGCACGCCCCTTACTGACCTCTTAGGAATCGGGGGAGGTCAACAGTGGATAGTCTAAGGGTAAAGTTTTGGGGGTTAGGTGATGATACTACAGAGTCAGGTAGTGAGTTCCATGCATCAACTATTTGGTTACTAAAGTTGTACTTCCTGCAGTCGAGTTTGGAGGGGTTTACTTTAATTTTGTATCTGTTGTGTGCTCGTGTTGTTGTGGTTGAAGCTGAAGTAGTCGTTGCCTGGAAAGATATGTTTCGATAATACTTAAGTTGTCAAGAAACAAAGAAGTTACCGTAACAAAAATGTCCAAAGATATTTGTGGAGTGAAGAAAAGAATTATCCTTTGTAATCTGAGCTACATAGGATTTCTGCTGTCTTCAAACCATCCAGGACCGCCTTCTGCCGCACGAATCCCAGCGACCGGTTCAGTCCCACAGAGTTGGCCTTCTCCGGGTCCCGTCGACTAAACAATGTCGTCTGGCGGGACCCAGGGGAAGAGCCTTCTCTGTGGCGGCTCTGATCCTCTGGAACCAGCTCCCCCCTGAGATTAGGATTGCCCCCACCCTCCTTGCCTTTCGCAAACTCCTTAAAACCCACCTCTGCCGTCAGGCATGGGGGAACTGAAACATCTCCCCCTTGCCCATGTTGTTCTGGTGTTAGATTGATTGTGTGCTTGTTTTTTTAATATTCTGGGGTTGTTTTTTATGAATTTTTTAGCTTAACATTGTAATTGGATTGGTGGGTATTGGATTTGTTATTATCTATTGTTTTTACCTTGTTGTGAGCCGCCCCGAGTTTGCGGAGAGGGTCGGCACATAAATCCAATAAATCTAATCTAATCTAATAATTGAAACTACTGAAACTACAAACTGCTGAAATATTCAGGGCAGATTACAGATCACTTAAGGCTGTATTAGAATTTTGATTCACAGCCTTTCCTGAACATTTTGCATAAAGTTTTATTCAGTTTTTTCATGCTGTGCTGATTCTCTAACCCAGTGCTTCTCAATTATTTTCTGTTATGCCCCCCCACCCCCAGTAAGAAATAAACATTTTGTGCACCCTCAACTCTCCGCTGAGCCGATTGTTTGCAATATTTGGCATGTTTTTGCTGAAAAAACTCAAGCAGTTTGTCAGCGTGATTGGGGTGTAATCTGTTTAATTTATTTGGCTTCATGCTGTCCGCTGCCAACATTTTTAGGCAGAGTAAACATACCGGTCTTTCCTCACCTCAGTAGTCACAGTGAAGCCAAGCGCTACATATGCTTTGTCATATTTCCTTGCCTTAGCTTTTGGGAGACTTACATTTGTCTCATTATCTCCGTCTCTCTCCTCCTTTTTTCTCTCTGTTAAATATTTTTCTATGGTGTCTTTTAAGGGTTTGTTATCTGCCCTTCATATCTCCTGCTCTGTGCTGTGTTCTATTGTTTGGTGCAAAAAAACCCTACTCCCTGTGGGAAAAAAAGCACATTCCCTGGGGTCATGCGCCCCTCTGGCATTGTTCCGTACCCCCCTAGGGGGGGCTATCCCACTATTTAAGAAGCACTGCTAACCTCAATTACTTAGCCTCATAGGCTTCTGTATGCCAAAAGTATTAAAACAGTAGTTATTGCAAATGCATTTTACCCATATATTTGGGGGTTCTTTGCAGTAATTTCTCTGTTCATTGGTGTATAGAAAAATGAAACTAAGAAGGAAACAATTCTAGGAAAAGGTTTGTTGTAAACAAAAATATCAGAAAATGTTTTCCCCCGAGTCCAAAGGATAAAAAATGAAATATACAGTGGTACCTTTACGTACAAACGCCTCTACTTAAGAACTTTTCTAGATAAGAACTGGGTGTTCAAGATTTTTTTTGCCTCTTCTCAAGAACCATTTTCCACATACAAACCCGAGCCTCCGAAACTGTAACTGGAAAATGCAGGGAGAAGCCTCCGTGGGGCCTCTCTAGGAATCTCCTGGGAGGAAACAGGGCCTCCACACTCCCTGTGGTTTCCCCAATTGCACGCATTATTTGTTTTACATTGATTCCTATGGGAAAATTTGCTTCTTCTTACAATCTTTTCTGCTTAAGAACCTGGTCACGGGACGAATTAAGTTTGTAAGTAGAGGTACCACTGTATACAAAAAGTAAATTGGATGGATACATTACAACTAAAATAGACTTTCATTCTATTAAAATGTAGTAATTTCCAAGATTGCTTTCTACTCCTCCGAAAACAGCTTCAGACAGCATGGATTCATGATGTTGTCTCTATTTGGCAAATCCATCTGATTTATTTCGGACTCAGATGAAATGTTTGTGAAACTGCAGCCAGATTCACCCTTTCTTTGGGATCTGGGAAGCTTATGTGCTGGTGGAAGAAAGGTATGACTATAAATCTAACAAATCCATTTTACTTCTATATCTGATGCAGATGAACCGCTTGGGGTTGGTCTTGTTTCTCTGTTCCCAAAGTAAAGGAAATATAGTACTGTATCTGGTAGCAGCTTCTTTAAAGGGAACAAAAATAAAACCACTTTAGGAATAAAGCTGAGCTGTGGGAAAAGAATTGCATAAGAACTGGACTTTGTCTCAGACTGGTCTAACACCTGGCAACTTCAAGTATCAACCAACAAATGCTCTACCCTCCACATCGGCAAAAAGAATCCAAACCGCACATACGAACTGAATAATCAATCTCTCACTGCTAACCCACATTCTGTAAAAGACCTTGGAACACTAATATTGAATGACCTAAGTGCTAAAGCCCACTGCAAGAATATCGCCAAAAAAGCCTCTACAGTAGAGTTGTTAACCTGATCCTACGCAGCTTCTGCTCAGGCAATCTCACACTACTCACAAGAGCCTACAAAACTTTCGCCAGACCCATCCTAGACTACTGCTCATCTGTCTGGAACCCATACCACATCTCAGACATCAACACCCTTGAAAATGTCCAAAGATATTTCACCAGAAGAGCCCTTCACTCCTCCATTCGAAACAGAATATCCTACGAAAATAGACTAACAATCCTGGGCCTAGAAAGCCTAGAACTACGGCGCCTAAAACACGACTTGAGTATTGCCCACAAGATCATATGCTGCAATGTCCTATCGGTCAATGACTACTTCAGCTTCAACCGCAATAACACAAGAGCACGCAACAGATTCAAACTTAATACGAACCGCTCCAAACTTGACTGCAAAAAATATGATTTCAACAATCGCGTTATCGAAGCGTGGAACTCATGACCGGACTCAATTGTGTCAAACCCTAACCCCCAACATTTCTCCCTTAGTCTCTCCATGATTGACCTCTCCAGGTTCCTAAGAGGCCAGTAAGGGGCGTACATAAGTGCACTGGTGTGTCTTTCGTCCCCTGTCCAATTGTCCTTCCTTTCTTTCACCTATCTTATATATTCTCTTACTTTCTTATATCCTCTCCTCTAAGTTCCCCTTCACCCTCTTTTATATTATCTCTAAGTTCACTTTCACCCT
The DNA here is from genome assembly GCF_031021105.1 of Erythrolamprus reginae. Taxonomy (NCBI): domain Eukaryota; kingdom Metazoa; phylum Chordata; class Lepidosauria; order Squamata; family Dipsadidae; genus Erythrolamprus; species Erythrolamprus reginae. The sequence goes on along the minus strand of NC_091953.1, from coordinate 111,129,192 downwards.
CTTTTCATATTATCACATATCTATCTTTCTTCCTATGCATTTGTGTATTGGACAAATGAATTAAAAAAAAAATATGGCAAACTGACACCATCTGGTGAAAAGGCTCAAGCAGTGGGGAGTAAGTCCCCCCCCCTTCCAACAGGTACAAGGAGAATGATTTTACAGCTGCCTATTCTTAGGATAGTAGTCAGAGGAGATTGTTATTTTTTAAGGTGTAGATCACACCTCGGCCAAACCCATAACCAAATCAGTAGACCAGCGCAACATAGTGGAGCTCATATACTTAGACTTCAGCAAAGCTTTCGATAAAGTTGACCACAATCTCCTAATCAACAAATTAGAAAAAAGTGGGGTAGATTACAGCACATGCAGATGGATTAACAGTTGGCTGACTGACCGCACCCAATGAGTTGTCCTCAACAGTTCCAAATCCACATGGAAGAAAGTAGGCAGCGGGGTACCACAGGGTTCTGTCCTGGGCCCTGTGCTCTTCAACATTTTCATCAATGACCTGGACGAGAGAATAGAAGGGCAACTAATCAAATTCGCAGACGACACCAAGCTGGCGGGGGTAGCCAACACCCTTGAAGACAGGCTCAAGACCTGGACAGACTAACACAGTGGGTCCACACCAACAAATGATGTTCAACATCGACAAGAGCAAAGTCCTTCACCTAAGTAAAAAAAAACCTGGACATACATACAGCCTGGGAGAAACCTCTCTCAGCAGTAGCGACGGCGAAAGAAATCTCAGAGTCTTGGTGGATAATCAACTAAACATGAGCCAACAATGTGCAGCATCAGCCAAAAAAGCCAATACAATCCTAAGCTGCATCAACAGGGGAATACACTCCAAGACCAGGGAAGTCTTAATACCACTCTACTATGCCCTGGTCAGACCACACCTGGAGTACTGTGTTCAGTTCTGGTCACCACACTTCAAAAAAGACATTGAAACTCTGGAGAAGGTGCAGAAAGAGCAACCAAAATGATCAGGGGTCTAGAAACCAAGACTTACGAAGAGAGACTGCGGGAACTGGGCATGGATAGCCTAGAGAAAAGGAGGTATGTTATACAGGACTTATGACCACAATTAAACCCAAAATTTATGTTGCTAAATGAGACATTTGTTAAGTGTTCTCCAAGAGGGGTGGCATATAAATCAATCAATCAAACAAAAAACAAACAAATAAATGAGTTTTATGCCATTTTATGACCTTTCTTGTCACAGTTGTTAAGTGAATCACGGAAACTGTTAATTTAACATGATTGTTAAGTGAATTTGGCTTCCCCATTAACTTTGCTTGTCAAACAGTCCAATAATAATAATAATAATAATAATAATAATAATTATTATTATTATTATTATTTATTAGATTTGTATGCCGCCCCTCTACAAAGACTCGGGGCATCTCACAACAATAGTGAACAATATGAACAAATTCAATACTTACACTATCTAAAAACCCTAACATTAAAATGACCACACAACCCAATCATACCATACATAACATTATTAGCAGGGGGATGTATCATTTTCCTCATGCCTGGCGACATAGGTGGGATTTCAGCAATTTACAAAAGGCAAGGAGGGTGGGGACAGTTCTAATCTCCAGGGGGAGTTGATTCCAGAGGGCCGGGGCCGCCACAGAGAAGACTCTTCCCCTGGGTCCCGCCAGATGACATTGTTTAGTTGATGGGACCCGGAGAAGGCCAACTCTATGGATCTTGATCAGCCGCTGGGATTCATGCGGCAGAAGACGGTCCCGAAAAGGTGATCACATGACCCTGGGACATTGCAAATGTCACAAATATGGGTCAGTTGCCAAGGGTCTGAATTTTGATCATGTGACCATGGGGATACTGCAACGATGTGAAAAATGGTCATTAGTGTCACTTATTTCAATGCTGTGGTAACTTTGAGGGGTCACTAAATGAACAGTTGTAAATTGAGGATTACACATTGGGGGAGAGAAACTACCAATAGGTTGAAAATCTTTGTTAACAGGGTGTTTTCTCTACCAGAAGAATAGCCTATTTAAAGGCCAGCAATTTATGAATAAATACCCGATTTTTAAAAATAGCAAATACAGGATCTCTATTTTTGAATCAATTATAACTTACTGTTTGGAGAAGATACATAGCAGCCAGTGTGTCCACTACTACTTTAAAAAGAAACAGGATTTGACTTGAGAATGTAAAAGAAAAATTGCTTGCTGGCAGACATCCAAGTTTAGTCAACTGTTCTGTGTAAAATACTTTTCTGCAGATATCTTTAAGCTGTGCAAACTGCCAGAATTTGCAGCTGAATGTGATCCTGGCTTGCTCAATCTTGTCTTCTCCATAAATCAAAGATAATTAAATGCAGATGAAACCCAAGTGATTTTTCTGAATCTGCATAACGTTCCGTTACACAAGAGAGTTATCCAAAATCATTTGTCCTGTCTGAAAGATTTGTTTTCCGAATTTGCAGCGGGCACATAACTCCCCAGTGAAGTTCAGCAACATATACAGATCAAGTTGGGAAATTCTTGAACTACAATTTCTAGAATAAGAACGGTTCAGTGTGCCCTGGTGATTATTGGGTTTCAATCTGGATATGTGCAGAGGTAGTGCTTAATGAAACCAGTATAAATTAATTAAATATTTATGGCTGTCATTTATTTCAAAATAAGGACATGATAATTCAATTCAGTTCAAAACAATATTATAATGGCACAAATCTAATATTAAAAATAACTAAAAACCCTATCATAATTAAAAATCAAACAGCACATACATATCAAACATAAATTATAATGAGCCTGGGGGAAAGATGTCTCAAATCCCCCATGCCTGGGAGTATAGCTGGGACTTAAGTAGTTTACGGAAGACAAGGAGGGTTGCAGCAATTCTAATCTCCGGGGGGAGTTGATTCCATAGGGCCGGGGCCGCCACAGAGAAGGCTCTTCCCCTGGGGCCCGCCAGATGACATTGTTAAGTCGACAGGACCCAGAGAAGGCCAACTTTGTGGGACCTTATCGGCCGCTGGGATTCGTGCTGTAGCAGGTGGTTCCAGAGGTACTCTGGTCCAATGCCATGTAGGGTTTTAAAGGTCATGACCAACACTTTGAATTGTGACCGGAAACTGATCGGCAGCCAATGCAGGCCACGGAGTGTTGTAGATACGTGGGCGAATCTGGGAAGCCCCACGATGGCTTTCGCGGCCGTGTTCTGCACGATCTGGAGTTTCTGAACACTTTTCAAAGGTAGCCCCATGTAGAGAGCGTTGCAGTAATCGAACCTTGAGGTGATGAGGGCATGAGTGACTGTGAGCAATGACTCCCTGTCCAAATACCTTAAGAATATTTTGTTTCATATGTGGTTCATATAATCAGGCAGCGCCTGACTGTTCTCTGGTCTTGGAACCACAACAACACAAGAGCACACAACAGATTTAAACTTAATATTAACCGCTCCAAACTTGACTATAAAAAATATGACTTCAGTAACCGAGTTGTCGAAGCGTGGAACTCATTACCGGACTCCATAGTGTTCTTCCCAAACCCCCAACAATTTACCCTTAGATTATCTACGGTTGACCTATCCAGATTCCTAAGAGGTCAGTAAGGGGCAAGTACAAGTGCACTAGAGTGCCTTCCGTCCCCTGTCCTATTGCTCTCCTATATCTTCTATACCTTTCTTCTATTCCTATATCTCTTCTTCTATTCTTTCATTGATATGTTTTATTCCTATATCTTCTCTTCTATTCTTTCTTAGATATATTTTACTATGAGTATCTTCTCTATAACCTTCATCATGTATTTTACTATGTGTATATCCACTAAAACCCTCATTGTGTATTGGACAAAATCAATCAATCAATAAAATAAATAAACAGAGCCAGGGTAAAAGGCCAAGATCGTAGATCAGATTGAAAAGCATCCCAGATGTTTGCAAGAAATCTACACACAGAAGGTGTATCCACAGAGTCATCAGATGGCTTGCGGATGCCTCTATCTGCTAAGAAAACATTAATCTTAAGGGAATACTTGAAAGAACTTTCACACACAGTACAAAACAATGCCCCCCAACCTTTGGAGTACCATGGACCAGTTCCATGGAGAGTGGTTTTCCCATGGACCGGGGGGAGGCATGGTTTTGGGTGTTGCCTGCATTCCGCAGATGGGGCTTCACTTGTTTGCACAGCCTGGTTGCTGGCATGTTGCAGCTCGTGCCAGTTCAAAGACTGAGGTTGAATCTCCTGAATTCTTCTTATTGGGTATTTCAAATACAAAGTCTAAACAAGAAATTTACTATTTAATAATACATATATTGGTTGCGCCCCGAATAGTATTCGCACAGAAATGGAAAGAAAAGACAATACCAAAAGACACTGAGGTATTTAAAAAAATTGTAGAATGTGCAGAATTAGACATGATGACTAAACGTTTGAATAATCAAACTGAAACAGAATTTTATAAAATATGGGATAAAGTATATGATTGGTGGAATCTTAAAAATAGTATTAACAATTAAACATATAAGAATATATAACTATTTGAAGAACTATAAGATAGAATGAAATAGTATATAGTATAATCAACTTAGAAGTGTATATCTTTTCTTTTTTCTCTATTACTAATATTTTTTTCTTTTTTCTCTTTTTGTATAAGTACATAATATCTTAAAACATAAAGAAATTTAATTAGTAAGTTTAATATTAAAAATATAGAGTTAAATTCAATAAGAATGTAATTTATACGTGTGGCATCTCTGCATTGATCTGATAACAGTTAGGGTTTTTTATATTTTTGTACTAGTTAGACTTCTATGACAAGCGGAGCAATGGTAGCTCCTTAAATGTTTAATGTTGTATGTCTTTGTCTTTTTGAAAAACAATAAAAATATTTTTAAAAAAACAAAAAACAAAGACTGAGGTTGGGGAATCCTGGTATAAAATACAATATTTTAGATGAACAGTACATTTATATCATTTCTGAACAATCGTGGAGCAATGGATGGTACTGAAAAGAGACCTCCCTGGCCTTGTTTACACATCAGCAAAGACAGGATTCTTAAATAGTATACTGCTCAAAGAAAATAAAGGGAACACTCAAATAACACATCCTAGATCTGAATGAATGAAATATTCTCATACAAAGTTAAATGTGTACAACAGCATGTGAAATTGATTGTCAATCGGTGTTGTTTCCTAAAGTGGACAGTTTGATTCCACAGAAGTTTGATTTACTTGCAGTTATATTCTGTTGTTTAAGTGTTCCCTTTTTTATTTTTTTGAGCAGTGTATTTTACTGAAAAAGCAAGTTTGCTTTAACACAGACTGCTTAAGTCAGAATGAATAGAATGGATGTATGATGATGATCTGGGAAGAAATTACTATTTTGGGTTTGCTTTGGATGAAACTTAAAAGAGTTGTTAAGGCAGATGGGCTTTTATGGTATAATCCATCTGATTTAAGTAAAAATTGTGCAAACGTAAGAGCTAATAGTTAGAACCCGTGAGAATTAAATTTTCAGGCATTGCTACTAGCTAGTTCAGATTCAGAACAATGGTGCTTTTTGGACAGGATCCAAGATAATTGTTTAGTTATGAGCAGTTCTTGCATTGCCAACAGAACAATTTACAGTGCAATTTCCTGCATGCTGCATGGATGTGTGTTTTCATTTACCCAGATGTATATAAATATTTGTACAGTGATACCTCATCTTACAAACGCCTCATCATACAAACTTTTCGAGATACAAACCCAGGGTTTAAGATTTTTTTGCCTCTTCTTACAAACTATTTTCACCTTACAAACCCACCGCTGCCGCTGGGATACCTCGCCTCCAGACTTCTGTTGCCAGCGAAGCACCCGTTTTTGTGCTGCTGGGATTCCCCTGAGGCTCCCCTCGCTGGGAAACCCAACCTCCGGACCTCCGTGTTTTTGTGATGCTGCAGGGGAATTCCAGCAGGGGAATCCCAGCAGTGCAAAAACGGGTGCTTCGCTGGCAGCAGAAGTCCGGAGGTGGGGTTTCCCATGGAGGGGAGCCTCAGGGGAATCCCAGCAGCGCAAAAACGGGCGCTTCGGCTGGCAAAAGGGGTGAATTTTGAGCTTGCACGCATTAATCGCTTTTCCATTGATTCCTATGGGAAACATTGTTTCGTCTTACAAACTTTTCATCTTAAGAACCTTGTCCCGGAACCAATTAAGTTTGTAAGACAAGGTATCACTGTATGTGTTTTGAGAATACACTTGTGTGCAAGAGTGTAGGATTTCTATCTACAACAGTCAACTCCCAAAAGTGGAATCTGTCAGCCTTTCTGTCATAAAGAACTATTGCTGTAAAGCAGAGCTTCTTGTCAAAAAAAGAAATCAGATCAAGAATATCTTATTAAAAATGTGCATTAGATATGTAATGCATAATTTTATTTAAAATTACATGATTATTTATAATTATCTACAACTTTTCAAGATTTGCAAAACTTTTTAAAGTAACCGGTTCTATAGAATTAAGACTTTAAAGGATTTTGTAGTATTATCTGATTTTAATTGTTTTGCTTTTTTAAACAGCATTTATTATATTTTTGTGATCCCAAATTCTTATTATATGGCCATCCGAAAGAACACATAGGACTTTGATATTGTTTCGACTACTGTAACGCTCTCTACATGGGGCTACCTTTGAAAAGTGTTCGGAAACTTCAGATCGTGCAGAATGCAGCTGCGAGAGCAATCATGGGCTTCCCCAAATATGCCCATGTCACACCAACAGTCCACAGTCTGCATTGGTTGCTGATCAGTTTCCGGTCACAATTCAAAGTGTTGGTTATGACCTATAAAGCCCTTCATGGCACCGGACCAGATTATCTCCAGGACTGCCTTCTGCTGCAATAATCCCAGCGACCAGTTAGGTCACACAGAGTGGGCCTTCTCGGAGTCCCGTCAACTAAACAATGTCGTTTGGCGGGACCCAGGGGAAGAGCCTTCTCTGTGGCGGCCCCGACTCTCTGGAATCAACTCCCCCCAGAGATTAGAATTGCCCCCACCCTCCTCGTCTTCCGTAAGCTCCTTAAAACCCACCTCTGCTGTCAGGCATAGGGGAACTGAGATATTCTTTCCCCCTAGGCCTCTACAATTTATGCATGGTATGTTTGTATGTATGTTTGGTTTTATAAATAATGGTTTTTTTAGTTGTTTTAGTATTGGATTGTTACATGCTGTTTTTATCACTGTTGTTAGCCGCCCCGAGTCCACGGAGAGGGGCGGCATACAAATCCAATAAATAAAATAAATAAATAAATAAATTTATGTGGGAGTAAACCTCATTAAGCTTGATAAATACTACTTCTGCAAAGTCATTAATTAAATTTCCTAGCCTTCTTCATATTTAGCTAAGCTACAAGCTACCAACTATTTTAACCAGCACAAATTAATAAAATGTGAATTGTCACAACTGGTCTATACAGGATTTGGGGTTTTTTTTTCTTTTGTGGGGGAGGGGGAATTCATGCTCTTAAGTCTGTGTTGATTCTAGGCCAGTATTTCCCAACCTTGGCAACTGGAAGATATCTGGACTTCAACTCCCAGAATTCCCCAGCCAGCGTTCGCTGGCTAGGGAATTCTGGGAGTTGAAGTCCAAATATCTTCAAATTACCAAGGTTGGGAAACTGTGTTCTAGGCAATTGCTCAGACAAATCCCTGCAGTTTTCTTGGCAAGATTTGCCACTGCTGCTTCTGTGGCAGGGATGGGTTCCAACTTATTTCGCTCCCAATTTGCGTTCTCCGATACCTCCTGGCTGCATGTGCAATGCCGAAAAATAAAATAAAAAGCCCCCTCAAAAAGGCAGAAAATAAGATGGTGACGCACAGCAGTGGGCTATGAGCTGGAACGCTAAATTGTGCTTGCTGTGGCGGCTCATAAGTTCTTGTGGGAGCAGCGCAATTTTGCTGCTGCACCTGTGGAGGTAGCAAAATTGTGCCTGTGTTTCGGCGAGGTTTTAGCTGTGGCTCCGTGCGTGATTTTGCTACCTCTACAGGTGCAGCAGCAAAATCGCGCTGGTCCCGCAAGAACTTATGAGCCGTGATTTAGCGTTCCGTCTCATAGCCCACCGCTGGAGACACATGTGCAGTACCAGGAACTCGGCTTCTACGTATGCTCAGAAGAAATTTTAAAAATTCAAAAAATAAATTTAATTTTTTTTAAAAAAAAGATGGCATTGCCCACGGACCAGCAATGACTGAAATGGTTCCCTGATGTCATTGTGACATCACTAGCGGGTGTCTACTGGGAGAACACAGAGCCCCATACAACTGGCTGCCCCCATGAGAACTCCCCTGCCTGTATTATTATTATTATTATTATTATTATTATTATTATTATTATTATTATTATTATTTATTAGATTTGTATGCCGCCCCTCTCCGAAGACTCGGGACGGCTCAAAACAGTAATACAAAAACAATATAACAGTGAAACAAATCTAATATTAAAATAAAACATATCTAAAACCCCAACAATTTAAAAACCATACAACACATACATACCAAACATAAAATATAAAAGCCTGGGGGAGGATGTCTCAGTTCCCCCATACCTGGCGATAAAGGTGGGTCTTGAGTAATTTGCGAAAGACAAGGAGGATGGGCAGTTAGCTACTGCTAACTGCCCATCTTGGCAGTTTTTCACCTTTTGAAATTTTATGTTATTTTTATAGTTTTAAAATTTAAATTCATTCTGATTTTAATATTAGTTTAATTGATTACATTATCCATCACCAATGGGGAGTGTGAATAAGAAATGGGAGTGTGTGGTGTGTATACACACAAACAAATTTCTCTCTGGATAACTTATTTATTTGTTTCTCTCTATACAGGGGCATCCATTTCATTTTGTATACCTTATCGATATCAAACATGTCCCCTAATTCATTGCCCTTCGCCAAATTACAGGTAGCCCTTGACTTATGATCACAATTGAGCCCATTATTTCTCCTGCTAAGTGAGACAAGTGAGTTTTGCCCGGTGTACAATCTTTTTTTTCACAATTGTGAAGTGAATCACTGCATTTGTTAATTTAGTAACATGACTGTTAAGTGAATCTGGCTATATCTCATTAACTATATAGCTAAGGCTATGGTAGAATTGTGTATGGTCTGTCTGAGTTGCATGGTTTTAATAATGGGTTTTTAATGTGTTTTTTTAATATATTTGATTTGTGAAATTGTATTTTGTTGTGAGTCGCTCCGAGTCCTCGGAGAGGGGTGGCATAAAAATCTAATAAATAATAATAACAATATTAACAATAATAACAATAACAACAACAACAACAACAACAATAATAATAACTTTGCTTGTCAGAAGGTCCCAAAAAGATGATCACATGACCCTGGGACATTGCAATAGGAGTCAGTTGCCAAGGGTCTGAATTTAGATCATGTGACAATGGGGATGCTGCAATGGTCATCATCATCATTAATTAATTAATTAATTTGGTTTATATGCTGCCCCTCTCCGGAGATTTGGGGTGGCTTACAACATATAAAACAGAACAATGAATGTCAAAAACGCTCAGAAGTCACTTATTTCAATTCTGTCGTAACCTTGAATAGTCACTAAATGAACTGATGGAATTTGAGGACTTATTTCACTGTTGTAAATTGAGGATTACCTGTACACACATGTGGGGGGGGAGGAGGAAACTACCAATAGGTTGAAAACCTTTGTTAGCAGGGTGTTTTCTCTAACAGAATTGCATTTTTAAAGGTCTCTATTTCGGAGTCAATTGTAACTTGCTGTTTGGAGGAGATACATCGCAACCAGTGTGCGCACTGCCACTTTAAAAAGAAACAGGATTTGACTTGAGAATGTAAAAGGAAAATTGCTTGCTGGCTGAGACCCAAGCTTAGTCAACTGTTGTGTGTCAAATACTTTTCTGCAGATATGTTTAAGCTGTACAAGCTGCGATGGTCACGAGGGTGAACACGCTCACAAGTCACTTATTTCAATGCTGTGGGAACTTGGAATGGTCACTAAATGAATTGCTGCAAGTCAAGAACTACTCATAATTCAAAAACACTACCCAAATTTTTCAAGATGGCCCATTTTTTTTTGATTGGAAGCAACAGCTACAATACTTTGAATCTTTTTATTGGTTTAGGTGTGAAGATGGCAATTACTGTAATGCTCTCCACATGGGGCTACCTTTGAAAAATGTTCGGAAACTCCAGCTGCGAGAGCAATCATGGGCTTCTCTAAGTATGCCCATATTACTCCAACACTCCGCAATCTGCATTGGTTGCCGATCAGTTTCCGGTCACAATTCAAAGTGTTGGTTATGACCTATAAAGCCCTTCATGGCACCGGACCAGAATATCTCAGGGACCGCCTTCTGCCGCACGAATCCCAGCGACCGGTTAGGTCCCACAGAGTTGGCCTTCTCTGGGTCCCGTCGACTAAACAATGTCGTCTGGAGGGACCCAGGGGAAGAGCCTTCTCTGTGGTGGCTCCGACCCTCTGGAACCAGCTGCCCCCAGAGATTAGGATTGCCCCCACCCTCCTTGCCTTTCGTAAACTTCTTAAAACCCACCTCTGCCGTCAGGCATGGGGGAATTGAAGCATCTCCCACTTCCCCATGTTGTTTTGGTGTATGATTGATTGTGTGCTTGTTTTTTATATATATTGGGGTTGCTTTTATGAATTTTTTAACCTAAAACTGTAATTTAGATTGCTAAATATTAGATTTGTTACTATGTACTGTTTTTGCCATTGTTGTGAGCCACCCCGAGTCTGCGGAGAGGGGGGGCATATAAATCCAATAAATCTAATCTAATCTACTGTTCATTTACTGCCTCTTTTATTGTATTGTAATCAGTAGCGCGCTGCTGCATGGACAGTCTGGCGCGCAGTCCCAGTTGGAAAAGCAGAGATGCGCAGGAATCTCCGTATTCTTGATACGTGGACGCTTGCACCCATGCGAGATTCAGCTTCTGCGCATGCACAGAAAGCGAAATCTCACCTGAGGAGGCTTGCCTGTGTGAGATTTCACCAATTTTTGGCTTTTTTATTCAACGCATGCACAGAAACAAAGAAATCACTGAACATCAGCAAAATCTCGTGCACGCAAGTGCCCCCGCACAAGATTTCATTTCCTGCACATGCGCAGAAGCCAAATTATTATTATTATTTATTAGATTTGTATGTTGCCCCTCTCCGAAGACTCGGAGCGGCTCACAACAAGAATACAAAATACAAATCCAATGATTAAAAATAACAATTTAATAATAATAATTTATTAGATTTGTATGCCGCCTCTCTCTGAAGACTCAAAACAGCAAAACAGTTAAAACCCCTTGATTAAAACAGCAAAACAGTTAAAACCCCTTGATTAAAAACACTCATACAACCCAAACCAACCTATATATAAAACGGAACGCTGAGGGAAATCAATTCCCCCATGCCTGGCGGCAGAGGTGGGTTTTTAGGAGTTTGCGAAAGGCAAGGAGGGTGGGGGCAGTCCTGATCTCCGTTGGGGGGGTGGATTCCAGAGGGTCGGGGCCGCCACAGAGAAGGCTCATCCCTGGGTCCCGCCAGACGGCATTGTTTTGTCAACGGGACCCAGAGAAGGCCAACTCTGTGGGACCTAACTGGTCCCAAATCTCGCACCAGCGTGCCCACATGCGTATGCCAGACATGTGGGCACCCAGGCCATCACTGAGAGCACACTGGTAACCCTGGCGACGGGCAGCCCATCACTGGTTCTAATCTAATAAAGCGGAAACTGCACTTTCATGCAGAAGAGATGAACTTTCCACAAGCAGCTTGACCAAGAATCTGTGCCATTTCCTTTCTTTGAGAGAAGGTCTGTTCAAAAGTAAGGCAAGAGGAGACAGGAATAAATGGGGGAGGAATTGAATTTTATTTCTCCTATCATTTGGTAAAAGAGAAATATGAAGCATAACGGGGGGGGGGGGTGTTTAACCAGCGTACGGCCATTTCTACTTCTAATAATTTATAGGATATTGCTGCATCATTCAACCATTGATATCAGTAATGAAGAGAAACCTTCTATCACCACCGAGATGCTCAGGTGAGTCTATAAGAAGCTATAGATAACTCATAAGGGGAGGTTTATTTCCTTCTGCCCTTCTTCAGTTAATGTGAAAGTCCAGTAGAGGTGAGAAGATCTCAATGAACTAATAAATATGTTCTGAAACAGCAGATATCCTATAGCAGTGACGGCAGGTGCCACAGGTGGCATGTGTTGGTTATGACCTATAAAGCCCTTCATGGAACCGGACCAGATTACATCAGGGACCGCCTTCTGCTGCATGAATCCCAGCGACCAGTTAGGTCCCACAGAGTGGATCTTCTCCGGGTCCCGTCAACTAAGCAATGTCGCCTGGCGGGAACCAGGGGAAGAGCCTTCTCTGTGGCGGCCCCAGCCCTCTGGAACCAACTCCCCCCAGAGATTAGAACGGCCCCCACCCTCCTTGCCTTTCGTAAACAACTTAAAACCCACCTCTGCCACCAGGCATGGGGGAATTGAGATCCTCTTTCCCCCTAGGCCTTTACAATTCTATGCATGGTATGTATGTATGTATGTTTGGTTTTTATATTAATTGATTTTTAATCATCAATACCAAATTACTATTGTACACTGTTTTATTGTCGCTGTTAGCCGCCCCGAGTCTCTGGAGAGGGGCGGCATACAAATCCAATAAATAAATAAATAAATAAATAAATAAATAAATAAATAAATAAATAAATAAATAAATAAATAAATAAATAAATAAATAAATAAATAAATAAATAAATAAATAAATAAATAAATAAATAAATAAATAAATAAATAAATAAATAAATAAATAAATAAATAAATAAATAAATAAATAAATAAATAAATAAATAAATAAATAAATAAATAAATAAATAAATAAATAAATAAATAAATAAATAAATAAATAAATAAATAAATAAATAAATAAATAAATAAATAAATAAATAAATAAATAAATAAATAAATAAATATCTGCTGGCACCCAAACTGTTGCCCTAGCTCAGCTCCAACATGCATTTATGTTCTGGCCAGCTGATTTTTGGCTTGCACAGAGGTTCTAGGAGGGCATTTTTGGCTTCCAGAGAACCTCCAAGGGGATGGAGGAATGTGTTTTTACCCTCCTTCGGCTCCAGGGAAGCCTTTGGAGCCTGGGGAGGGCGAAACATGAGCCTATTGGGCCCACCAGAAGTTGGGAAACAGGCTGTTTCTGGCCTCCAGAGGGCCTCCAGAGTGAAAGCTGTTTTCGCCCTAATTAATGGCAGCCTGCTCTGGAGAGGACTACAGTGCTGAACACCTTATCCTGCTACTGGATCTAAGTTGTGAAACTATGTTAGAATTCTTTATTGGCCAAGTGTGATTGGACACACAAGGAATTTGTCTTGGTGCATATGCTCTCAGTGTACATCAAAGAAAACAATACATGTGTCAAAAATCATGAGGTACAACTCTTAATTATTGTCATAGGGGTCCAATAAGCAATGAGGAAACAATCAATATTAATAAAAATCTTATGGATACAAGCAGCAAGTTACAGCCCTAAGTGGAAGGAAACAGGATGAGAAAAAACTAGTAGTAATAGTGCAGATTTGGTAAATAGTTTGACAGTATTGAGGGAATTATTTGTTTAGCAGAATGATGGTGTTTAGAAAAAAGCTGTTCTTGTGTCTATTGGTCTTAGTGTGCAGTGCTCTGTAGCAAAGTTTTGAGGGTAGGAGTAGAAATCTTCAGAATTCTAGAGGCAGGTCATGTGGAACTGGTTCAATTGCCTAGCTGGCATGTCTCCTGTATATCACTGGCACACAACAGGGTAGTTAGCACTATTGCTGGGTAGACTTTGAGCTTTATAGCAAGGCTTATTCCATGTCGGTTCCACACGTTGGTCATTAGTCCGGCAAATTTATTAATTAGATCGTATTTATATGCCATCCACTGTTGAGAGAGTCATGCAGAGCTTGCCTTGGAGAATCTCGCCAAGTACATTGCCAAGTACAGTGGTACCTCTACTTAAGAACTTAATTCATTCTGTGATCAGGTTCTTAAGTAGAAACGTTCTTAAGTAGAAGCAATTTTTCTCATAGGAATCAATGTAAAAGCAAATAATGCATGCAAAACCATTAGGAAAGAAATAAAAGCTCAGAATTTGGGTGGGAGGAGGAGGAGGAAGAAGAGGAGGACAGTCACTGTCAAAGGAAGAAGGTGAGGTGAGAGGAATAAAAAAAATCCAAATCTTTAAGGCTTAAAAAAAAAAGAGGGACACCCAGTGTGAGGCTTCCTCCCATACATTGGCTGCTGCTGCTGCTATCTGCTTCCTTTGCCTCCCCATGCTGAAGGGCTCCCCTCTCCTCTCCTTCACTCGCTTTGTAGCCGGCGCCTTTCCTTCATTGTGGTGACTCCTCGGCTGCCCAGAGCAAAGGGAACGTTTCTTTTCTCTGAGCGCTGGCAGAGGTTTATTCCCTCTCCAAGTGCCCAGAGAAAGGAAAATGCTTTGTTTGCTCTGGACTGCCAAAGCCTCCTTAAGCGTCACCAAAAGGCTCTTCTGGCAGCCCAGATGGCCAGGATTAAATGGGGAATGAGATTAAACTGGCCGGGCCTTCGTGCCGCTCTCAAATTTCCTGGGAAATTTTTCCGGGCTCGGTTCTTAAGTAGAAAATGGTTCTTAAGAAGAGGCAAAAAATCTTAAACACCCGGTTCTTATGCAGAAAACTTAAGTAGAGGCGTTCTTAAGTAGAGGTATCACTGTATATGTATTTCAGAGCTGTCAAAGGATCACTGCCTGTGAGAACTTGATTCATGATAGGTGATGAAAACGGAACTTCTGGCAAACGCCTACAAGCATTCCATTAAAACGCCTATTTTAAAAATGCAAAATTTTTTTTAAATAAATTAAAGGAGGTATTTATGTGATTTGGGAGTCCCGCTATATTTGAATGCCTGCCTCAAAATATGCACATATTAAAAGAAAGAGGGAAAAGATCATTTACATGATGTCCACATGGGAATCTCCATCTATTCCCAGTTCCGTGCACTGAAATAGACCCGTCCCGCTTGGTTTTTTTGACGTCTGCTCAAGAGGCCGGAAAAAAACGAAACCCCGAAAGATGCAGTTGTGTGAAAAGGATCCCTTTGCATTCCGCAGTGCTTCTCCTTCCCCTAAATCAGTGTTTTCCCAACCTTGGCAACTTGAAGATATTTGGACTTCAACTCCCAGAATTCCCCAGCCAGCTGGCTGGGGAATTCTGGGAGTTGAAGTCCAAATATCTTCAAGTTGCCAAGGTTGGGAAACATTGCCCTAAATGACCAGATCACGACTGGGGAAAACGAGGTCATCGCTTGGGAAGGAATGGCATTTCCGCTCTTCGCTGGCCACGCCCCAGGGGGCAGGGACTGCTACGAGGATGGGCGGAACGAGGCAACCGCACAGGTAAAACGCGTCGTCCAATCAGAGGCCGCGTAAGGAAACGGGCTAGGGCGGACAACGCGCACTTTCATTTAAAGAGACACCACGCCTTTACTAGAAAGAGCGTGGCCACGCCTCCTCCCTTCCGCCTGCGCCAATCAGATTCCGAGGGACCGCTGTCTTGCTCAGCGTGCCAGTATTTGGAGCGAGGGGAGCGGCCGCCTTTGCGAAAGGGAGGGGCTACCTGACGGGAGCGGCGGCGCGAGGCCGGCCAGCCGGCGCCGAGCCAATTGCGACACGAGAGGCACCGGCGGGCGGGTCGGACGGCTGCGCTTGACTGAAGGGAGGGAGGAGGGGGAGGAATGGGGCGCCCAAGCGCCGGCGAGGCAGCGCCCTGAGAGGTGGCCTGGCTGGGCTCGGGTTCTCCCAGCAGTGAGCCGCCGCCGGGAAGAACCGGGAGGGAAGAGAGCTGAGGCGGGAAGGATGGCGACCTTGTCTCTTCAGTCCGCCGCCGCCTCCTCAGAGACTCGGAAGTTCACGCGGGCGCTTAGCAAGCCGGGCACCGCCGCCGAGTTGCGGCAAAGCGTCTCCGAAGTGGTGCGGGGTTCGGTTCTGCTGGTGAGTTTGCAGGTCTTGAGGGCGGGCGGAGGGTCCCTCGAGCGGAGCGGGTGGGTTTTCTTCTTCTTACCTTGGGTGGGTTCGGGAACCATCACCACCACCATAGGATGAGACTGCACCCCTCACACCGAGTTGCTCAGCTCAGCTCTGTCCCGTTTGGAGATTGGGGGGGGGGGCACACAGACCCGCCCCCGCCCTGGCCGGTCTGTCTGAAAGCAAAGCGAGTTTTTTTCACCCGTGTTGTCTCGTCGGTGACCCTGGTCCCAAGTTCAGACGTGCCTCCCGCGCCTTGCCCGGGTTAAGCGTGTCTAAGCGTCACTCGAAGAGAGAGGGAAGGAGGGGGGGAAGGAAGGTAAGAAAAGGAAGGAAGGAAAAGGAAGGAAAGATAAAGAAGAAAGGAAAAAAGGGGAAAAGGAAGGAAAGATAAAGAAGAAAGGAAAGAAGGGGAAAAGGAAGGAAGGAAAAGGAAGGAAAGATAAAGAAGGAAGGAAAGAAGGGAAAAAGGAAGGAAGGAAAGAAGGAAAAGGAAGGAAGGAAAGAAGGAAAAGGAAGGAAAGAAGGAAAAGGAAGGAAAGATAAAGAAGAAAGGAAAGAAGGGTAGAAGGAAGGAAGGTAAAGAAGGAAAAGGAAGGAAAGATAAAGAAGAAAGGAAAGAAGGGAAAAAGGAAGGAAAGTAAAAAAGGAAAAGGAAGAAAAGAAAAAGGAAGGAAGGAAGGAAAGGAAAAAAAAGGAAGGAAGGAAGGCATTGCCTAAGCACACCATTTGGATCCTGTTTGAATGCCAAGATCCAATCCGCTGTGCTGGAATTCCCTGGTTCGGTTAGCCGAGGGGAAAAACAACAACAACACAACTCCTTTCGGGGGATGAGCTAGCCCCGCCTGCTTCCGGCTCGGTTTTCCCCACCTTTGGGGTTTTTCCCCTCCCTCCCGTTCAGAGACCTGTTTCCCCTTCTGGGAATCCTTCTGTTTCCCTTTCCTTTGCTTCGAAACACAGGAACGGAAAGCAGGGAAGGGATGTGTGTGTGTGTATGGGGGGGGAGTTGACCCCTTCCCATCTGCAGCAGCTGGCTCCAGACGTTCGGGTTTTCCCTTTTCTTGTAAAAAATTAAAACTTCCGTCCATTCACAAGGAGAGACCCGCCTTCGTTTCCTTCCCGCGATATCTATGAATGAATGAGTGGGTTGGAAAAGTTGGGAAGGGAGAGAATTCCAGGAGGGGTTTTTTGGGTTGGGGGGAGCCAAGGTAGCTGTCACAAAACACCTTTAGCGGTTGCTTTCAAAGAAATAAAAATAAAGCATTAAATGTTTTAATTTTTAAGCTTCCATGCTCAATAGACTAGGATAGGATAGAATGAAAGAGAAACAAACACAAATGTTTATTGGCGAAGTGTGATAAGACACACAAGGAATTTGTCTCCAGTGCACCAGCTCACTGTGTACATAGAAACAGCAAGTAATAGGTCATAGGTCACAATCATAGTTACAATCATTAATCCTAATTATGAATGGAGATGCTGATACAGTTCTGCAGAAGAATCATTGTCTGACATCTGCACCTCTATAACTGTCTGGTTTGGTTCTGCAACCCAACAAGACCATCTGAGACATCAGAGGATAAGCAGAACTGCAGTGCTGCCAACCTGTCTTCCCTTGAGGACCTGTATACTGCACGAGTCAAAAAGAGGGCTGTGAAAATATTTACTAACCTCTCACATCCTGGACATAAGCTGTTTCAACTCCTACCCTCAAAACGACACTATAGACCGCTGCACACCAAGACAACTAGACATAAGAACATTTTTTCCGCAAACGCCATCACTCTGCTAAACAAATAATTCCCTCAACACTATTAAACTATTTACTAAGTCTGCACTACAATTACTACTAATTTTTTCTCATCATTCCTATCACCCATCTCCTCCCACTTATCACTGTATGACTGTAACTTGTTGCTTGTATCCTTAAGGTTTATATTAATATTGATTGTTTTCTGATTGCTTATTTGACACCTATGACAATCATTAAGTGTTGTACCTCATGATTCTTGACAAATGTATATTTTCTTTTATGTACACTAAGAGCATATGCACCAAAGACAAATTCCTTGTCTGTCCACAAGGCCAATAAAGAATTCTATTTGATAAGGTAGAAACATTAATTGATAACTCATGAGAAACCAGGAGCAGAAGAAATGGCAAGATGAAAAATAGGAGGGGATGTCCAACCTAGTAGTGTACTGTATTTCTCTTTAACCCAATTTGTTTTTTTACTTCTTTGCTGTGTTTCATTTTTATTTTGTTACCAACTGAAATGTTTCGTGGACTTTTTTGTCCTAAGGTTAGAGGTTTTAGAGGGTTTGCCTTTAAAAAGTTGGCAGAACCAGAAGAAAGAAGCTGGTAGGATCATGACAAATGTGAGAGTGAAATCTTGATGGATTAACATGTCAGTTTAAATCGAGCTATTTAAACAGAGTTAGTGTTTTACGCTGTGTACTTACCGCTTTTCTTTTTCTGTGGGAATGAGCATGTATTGTAAGTAGGCTGTCCTGATGCTGCAGGTTATAAATCTTTGACATATAAGAAATTAAATACCACTATGACAGCTTTGATTGTCTCCAGCTCTTTTTCCTACAATATGATGATATTCAAAGAGCTTCTTTCTCATTTTAGAAACATAGAAGTCTGACGGCAGAAAAAGACCTCATGGTCCATCTATTCTGCCCTTATACTATTTTCTGTATTTTATCTTAGGATGGATATATGTTTATCCCAGGCATGTTTAAATTCAGTTACTGTGGATTTATCTACCATGTCTGCTGGAAGTTTGTTCCAAGGATATACTACTCTTTCAGTAAAATATTTTCTCATGTTGCTTTTGATCTTTCCCCCAACTAACTTCAGATTGTGTCCCCTTGTTCTTGTGTTCACTTTCCTATTAAAAACACTTCCCTCCTGGACCTTATTTAGCCCTTTAACATATTTAAATGTTTCGATCATTTCCCCCCTTTTCCTTCTGTCCTCCAGACTATATAGATTGAGTTCATTAAGTCTTTCCTGATACGTTTTATGCTTAAGACCTTCCACCATTCTTGTAGCCCGTCTTTGGACCCGTTCAATTTTGTTAATATCTTTTCGTAGGTGAGGTCTCCAGAACTGAACACAGTATTCCAAATGTGGTCTCACCAGCACTCTATATAGTGAGATCATAATCTCCCTCTTCCTGCTTGTTATACCTCTAGCTATGCAGCCAAGCATCCTACTTGCTTTCCCTATCGCCTGACTGCACTGTTCACCCATTTTGAGACTGTCAGAAATCACTACCCCTAAATCCTTTTCTTCTGAAGTTTTTGATAACACAGAACTGCCAATACAATACTCAGATTGAGGATTCCTTTTCCCCAAGTGCATTATTTTACATTTGGAAACATTAAACTGCAGTTTCCATTGCTTTGACCATTTATCTAGTAAAGTTAAATCATTTACCATATTACAGATGCCTCCAGGAATATCAACCCTATTGTACACTTTAGAGTCATCGGTAAATAGGCAAACCTTCCCTACCAAACCTTCCCCTATTTTCATCCATATTGCATTGGCATCCTTCAGTCTTGAAAGACCATGGTATCATAACACTGGATTCCCCAGAGCATGAAGCCATATAAGTTAAAGATAAATCTGTATTTAGAGTAATACATAGAGACTGTGAGTTCTTGTCCTGCCTTTGGCAGCTCTGGGAAGTATGCAGTGACATACCACTTCCAAAATCTTGTCAAGAAAACTGCAGGGACTTGTCCAGATACTTGCCCGAAGTCAAAGGCACATATAGAAAAGTACAACACAGTAGAAGCTATTCATGATTGGGTAAATCACAGAATTTGATGGTGACATTAAGGATTCTTACAAATGAAGGTGAATGTACATGTCCCAGGATTAAAAAAATATCTTATTCCTTTGTGATGAGTGGTGAAACCATGAACACTTGATATTGTTCTGACCCTTAAAAATAGAAATTTAATTCCTTTGAATTTTGGACACTGTCAATTCTAGTGGTTAGGCATGGAAGGTATCCTGGTGGCTTTGAAGAAAATAAGTGCCTCTATCTCTTATTGCCAACTCACTCACTTGATGTGGGGTAAATGGAAGGAAGCATTATGTATTCAATAAGAGTTAACATTGACTTGACAGTTCATAATTTTAAGTCAAGATAGGATATAAATCGAATAGTTTTTAGCTCATTAAGTAATCTCTATATGCAGTAATTCAGGTATGAAAGGCATTTCTGCAGATACTATATAAAGATAGTTCGATGAATAATTTTCTAGTTGAGACAGCAGTCTTGGAATAATTTTATTAACAGTACTTAATTCAATTCAATTCAATTTATTAGATTTGTATGCCGCCCCTCTCCGAAGACTCGGGGCGGCTCACAACAATAATAAAAACAATATTCCAGCGAAAACAAATCTAATATTAAAAAGCACATAAAACCCTATGATATTTAAAAAAGCAAACAACATATACATACCCAAACATAAATATAAAAAAGCCTGGGGGAAAGGTGTCTCAACTCCCCCATGCCTGGCGGTGTAGATGGGTCTTGAGTAATTTACAAAAGACAAGGAGTGTGGGGGCAGTTCTAATCTCCGGGGGGAGTTGATTCCAGAGGGCCGGGGCTGCCACATAGAAGGCTCTTCCCCTGGGGCCCACCAAACAACATTGTTTGGTCGACGGGACCCGGAGAAAGGCCCACTCTGTGGGATCTTATCGGTCGCTGGGATTCATGCGGTAGCAAGCCATATTTTACATTTATTGTGTTTTTGATGATTGCAAGTTATTTTAGATTGTCTCTTTTCTCGGTAAAAAGTTCAAATTATGCAACACTGGTCCCTTCAAAATGTTTTAGGGTTAGATTTCTGATAGAGTTGGTCATATTGGTTTCAACCTTTGAGTGTAACCTAATCAGTAATGATTTGGTTGTATCTTTCTATTACATTGATATCATTTAGCTTTGTTTGCATCTTGGCTATGTGTCTATATGTTGCATGTATTTCCACTTGGTGGAACTCACATAGTGGTATTGTCTCTTACAGTGTCCAAACTTAGCTTGCAGACAAGAATGTGAGTATGCTTGGGACAGGAAGGGAAAAATGCATTTCTGAATACGTGATTTAAGAGAATCCCATTCTTGTTTTTACATAGAAAAGAAATGAATAGAAAGCCATGACTAAGAGAAATAGTGATAGAACAATGATTCATAATTCTGAAAGTAGATTAGAGTAGATTTTGATGAAGAAAAATAGGTAAGTAAGAAAAATAGCATTTTTTTCTTCATGAAGAATTATTTCAAGATAGATTAGGTTTCCAATTGAAAACAATGGAAAGTTATCACACAGAAAGAAGGCATAAAATTGCCTGTTTTTGGTGAACAGAATTGTTTCGGAGTAGTATTACATAAAAGTACATGGAGTTATGATAAAGAATAATACTTGGTTGAATGACCAAGTGAAAGAGACCGTGAATTAAAAAATGCATATAATATAAAATTGATGTACAAATCTAGAATGTAGAGAGGAAAGATAGTTCTAGAGGATATAGTCTAGAGCAGTGTTTCCCAACCGTGGCAACTTGAAGATATCTGGACTTCAACTCCCAGAATTCCCCAGCCAGCATTCACTGGCTGGGGAATTCTGGGAGTTGAAGTCCAAATATCTTTGAGTTGCCAAAGTTGAGAAACACTGGCCTAGAGAGAATGAAAAAGAAGTAGAGGGAAAATACAAAACATTCTATGGAACTTTGCTTTGGAAATGAGAAAAAAAAATATGGAGCCTCCAGCAGCATTACTGGATCAAATTAACTGAGATGAAAATGAAGTCAGAAGTTGCCAGAAGGAATATATACAGGATTTGCATAGAAATGTTATTGGAATTGAAGAGCAGGTTTGAAGACAATACTAGAAATGTTAGCATGCATGAGAAAAATGGTAAAGTCATAAATCCTATGCAAATGTTTTAAAATGAGTCTGCAGTTATAACTGAAATCATTAAAATATGCCTGTTTTTGCTTATGGAATGACTGCTTGTCATATGTTTAGATCTGTACATTATGATAGAAGACTTGTTATCTTGGCTAGGGCAGTGATGGCAAACCTATGGCACGCATGCCACAGGTGCCACGCAGAGCCATATTGGAGGGCACGTGAGGCATTGCTCCGTGTCAGCTCCAGCGCGCATGCACGAGCTGGCCAGCTAATTTTTGGCATTGAAGAAGGCCACTTTGTCCTCTAGAGCAATGTTTCTTAACCTTGGCAATTTGAAGATATTTGGACTTCAACTCCCAGAATTCCCCAGCCAGCGAATGCTGGCTGGGGAATTCTGGGAGTTGAAGTCCAAATATCTTCAAGTTGCCAAGTTTGGGAAACACTGCTCTAGAGCAGTGATGGCAAACCTTTTCTTCTTCACTTGCTGAAAGAGTGTGGGTGCATGCTATCGCACATGCGTGAGTGCTCACACTCATAAATCAATGCCTGGGAAGGGCAAAAACAGCTTCCCCCGCTCCACAGAGGCCCTCTGGAGGCGGGAAATGACCTGTTTCCCAACTTCTTGTGGGGCAAATAGGCTTGTATTTCAGCCTCCCCAGGCTCCAAAGGGTTCCCTCGAGCAGGGAGAGGATAAAAATGCTCTCCCCCATCCCCCGGAGGCTCCCTGGAAGCCAATAACGCCCTCCCAGAGCCTCTGTGTGAGCCAAAAATCAGCTGGCCGGCACTACAGCAACAACTTAAGTGCCAGCAGATATGGCTCCACATGCCACCTGTGGCACCCATGCCATAGGTTCGCCATCACTGCTTTAGAGGTTTCAGGGAAACTACCCTGAAGCCCTGGAATGCAGGAAAAATGGGAGCTGTTTTCTGCACTCTGGAGCTTCAGGAAGCTTCCCTGAAGCCGTTGGAGTGTGAAAAAAAGCACAATGGGCAAACCAAAAGTCTGTTTTTCCAAACCTCTGGTTTGGCCCTTTTTTCACCATCCCAGGCTTTAGTGAGGTCTGTGCACATGCGCAGGGGTGGTGTGTGTGTATGTGTGCATGCTCAGGGGGCAGTGTGTGGGGTGCACCTGCGTGGGGGGGGAGGGAACTGGCCCGAACACCCCCTTTTGGTTCGTCTTCACTTGGCTTAGGGTAAGCAATATAAATGGAGGTTGCATTTTTAATATTTTGTCTAAATAAATTCTTAAGAATTGTTGTTATTGCTCTATTATATTAAGGTCAAGCTAGCAGATAAATTAACTTTTTTGCTGGGCCAGGTAAAATTCTTATTAAAGGGGTATAGGAGGTATCAGTAAGCAGAATGTTGGAATTGTTTAGCATTGAGTTGGACAACATATGTGCAGGTCAGATTTCGATTCTTTGGGAATCACTGAGAAATGTATAAATGTGAGAAAGAAATCTATTAGATACAGAACAATTAAATCGGACCAAACGTTTTCTGAATAGTTTTTATCCCAGAGCTATACTCTCATTTAACAAACTAAAGGGTCACCGTCAGTGAGCTTTTGGACAGTAGTTCTTGGCCTGTTGTGTAGATGTTTGGGTGGTTCAGGGTGGGGAATTTGTGACTGGCGGAGCATGTTTTTTTGGATTGTTATGTGTGTTAGGCGTCATGTGAATTTTGTTGTATGAGTATATTGTGCCAGATTACTTGCGGTACCGCCTTCTACCATATGAATCCCAGTGACCGGTTAGGTCCCACAGAGTTGGTGTTCCCCAGGTCCCATCAACCAGACAATGTTGTTTGGCGGGACCAAGGAAAAGAGCCTTCTCTGTGGGGGGCCCAGTCCTCTGGAATCATCTCCCCCGGGAGATTCGCACTGCCCCCAAACTCCTCGCCTTTCACAAGTCTTAAGACTCACTTATGAAGCCAGGTAATTATATCTTGGTCCCTGGCAATAAATGTGATGTATGACTGTGATTTGAATTTGTTTGATTGATTTTTAATATATCGGGTTTTTAGCTTATGTATTTTATCAATTAATTAGATTTCTCTTTGTATTTACTGCTTTATATTATATGCTGTGAGCTGCCCCAGGTCTTTGGAGAGGGGTGTATACAAATCTAATTAATAATAGTAGTAGTAGTAATAATAATAATAATAATAATAATAATAATAATAATAATATACATATACAGTGATCCCTCGATTACTGCGGGGGTTACGTTCCAAGACCTCCCGCACTAATCGATTTTCCGCAGTACAGTAGTCCCTCGCTATACCGCGCTTCACCTACTGCGGCTTCACTTCATCGCGGGTTTTCAAGAAATATTAATGAGAAAAATCATTCGCGGGTTTCTGAGGAAGTCGATCGGCAGATTTAAACAGCCCGCCGAACTCGATCGGCAGGTTTTTCAAAAAAAATATATCTAAAATTGTAAATACTGTATTTAAATACTGTATCTAAAATAAATACTGTGTGGGAAGGGTTTATAAACACTTAAAACAATGAAAACTTACCAAACAATTACAATATAAATACTTAAATAAGTACTATCAGTCGATAAATTCCCCATCGCGGATTTCACCTATCGCGGCCGGGTCTGGAACGTAACACCAGCGATAGGTGAGGGACTACTGTATAGTGGTGCGGAAGTAAAAACACCATCTGCGCATGCGCGCCCTTTTTCCATGACCGCGCATGCGCAGATGGTGGAGCCGGGGAGCAACGAAAGTGCGGAAGCCGACAAAGATTGCTTTGAATGTCGGCTGCCCCCCCCAACACCCGGCCGCCCGCCGTTCACCCGGCCGCCCGCTCGCTCGCCCGTTCACCCGCCCGGCCGCTCGCTCGCCGCTCGCCCGTTCACCTGCCTGGCCGCTCGCTTGCTCGCCGCTCGAGAGCAAGAGGGGGAGAGATAGAGAAAGAGAGAGAAGGAAAGAAAGAGATGAGAGAGGGAGGAAGAGAGTGTGAGAGGAAGAAGCAAGATAGAGAAAGAGAGAGAGAAAGAAAGATGAGAAAGGAAGGAAGAGAGTGAGAGAAAGGAAGAAAGAGAGAGAGAGAAGAGTGGAAGGAAGAGAGAGAGAAATGATAGAAAAAAGGGGAGAAAAAAAGAGAAATGAGAAAATGATTGAAGCAGAGAATGACAGGAAAGAAAGAGAAAGAGACAGAGAAGTGACTCTTGGTGATGACGTATGACGTCATCGGGTGGGAAAAACCGTGGTATAGCAAAAAAACCGTGGAGTATTTTTTAATTAATATTTTTTGAAAAACCGTGGTATAGCGTTTCGCACTAATCGAGACCGCACTAATCGAGGGATCACTGTATACAATGACAAAGTATTTATTATTATAATTATTGATGGTGGAAAGCATATTATAAAGTAAATAGGATTGAGTTATGGATATACAGTATTTGATGAATATTTTAAGGTTAATTGCTGAGTGCAACACAAGCAGTATAATTTTGAGGTGTAACTGTTGTGAGATTAAATTGAGCACCTAGCAAATGTGCTGAATGGGGAATAAGACAAAAAAGAGTGTTATTTCCTTGGTTGTTTAAAATACATATACTGTATACATAATATTTATAATAACGTTAGCTTTGTGGGTTGATGACATGGAAATATATGAAGTAGGGGTGGGAAAATGTTAATATTTTTGGCTTAGAACCAATATATTATTAGACTGTATGTGAAGATCAAATGCTGGTAAAAAGATAGGCAATATGTGGTTTCTTGCAAGAAATGAATCTTGACAGGCAGTGTTCCCTCTAATTTTTTTTCGGGGTGAGCGGAAAAGTATAATGTCTGAGTGGCAGTCCCTTTGGCCCTGGGCAGCATATAAGTATAAATAAATAAATAAATAAATAAATAAATAAATAAATAAATAAATAAATAAATAAATAAATAAATAAATAAATAAAGTGAGTGTGGGCGTACGCTATCACACATGAGCAAGTTCTTGCATCCATAATTCTATCCTTTCTATGTCTTCCTCCCTCTTTCCTTTCTATCTCTCCCTCCCTCTTTCCTTTCTATCTCTCCCTCCCTCTTTCCTTTCTATCTCTTCCTCCCTCTTTCCTTTCTATCTTTCTCTACGCTATCACACATGAGCAAGTTCTTGCATCCATAATTCTATCCTTTCTATCTATCTCTCCCTCCCTCTTTCCTTTCTATCTCTCCCTCCCTCTTTCCTTTCTATCTCTTCCTCCCTCTTTCCTTTCTATCTTTCTCCCCCTGCCTTTCTCCAAGCCCTTCCTTTTCCCTCTCCCTATCCTACTACCCCCCTCTCCCTCTTTCCTTTCTATCTCTCCCTCCTTCTTTCCTCCCTCCCTCTTTTCTTTCTATCTCTCCCTCCTTCTTTCCTTTCTATCTTTCTCTCTCTTCCTTGCTTACTACAAGCCCTTCCTTTTCCCTCTCCCTATCTAACTACCCCCCCTCTCCCTCCTTTCTATCTCTCCCTCCCCCTTTCTCTATCCCTTCCTTCATCTTTCTTTCCCTCTCTCTCTCCATCCCTCTTCCTTTCTCTCTTCCTTCCTTCCTCTCTTTTTTGCTCTTTCTCTCTCCCTCCTTCCCTCCCTCCATGTCTTTCCCTCTCCCTCCTTCCCCCTCTCTTTCTCTCTCTCTTGCTTTCTTTCCCTCTCTTTCTCTCTTGCTTTCTTTCTCTCTCATTCTCTCTCCCCTCCTTTTTCTCTCTCTTTCTCTCTCGTTCACCACGCCGGCAACAGAGAGAAAAAGAGAGAGAAAGAGAGCCGGAGAGAGAGTGGAGGGCGCCGTTGTCTTTGCCTCTGCCCGGCGGCTCTGCAGCGAAGAGGAAACAGCCATGCACCCCCTCGCTTTCTCAGGCATCCCCGGCGCCCGGTCACGTGCCGCCTCCCGGTATCCCGGCCGACTTCTGGAGCCGTTTTGTTTTCGGCCAAGCGGAGGCGGCGCGCGGAGGCGAAGACACATCGCCCGGACACGCTCTGCCTTCCGGGAGCCCGGCCGACTTTTGGAGCCGTTTTGTTTTTGGCTGGGCGGAGGCGGCGCGCGGAGGCGAAGATACGGGGCCCAGCCACGCTCTGCCTCCCGGTATCCTGGCCGACTTTTGGAGCCGTTGTTTTCGGCCAGGCGGAGGCGGCACGCCAAGGTGAAGACACAGCGCCTGGACACGCTCCACCTCCCGAGAGCACCGCCAACTTTGGGAGCCGTTTTGTTTTCAGCTGGGCGGAGGCGGCGCATGGAGATGAAGACACAGCGCCCAGTCACGCTCCACCTCCCGGTATCCCGGCCGACTTTTGGAGCCGTTGTTTTCGTCCGGGCTCCCGGGAGACGGAGCGTGGCCGGGCGCCTTGTCTTCGCCTCTGCGTGCCGCCTCTGCCTGGCCGAAAACAAAACAGCTCCCAAAGTCGGCCGTGCTCTCGGGAGGCGGAGCGTGTCCGGGTGCCGTGTCTTCGCCTCCGCGCGGCTCTGCAGCGAAGAGGAAGTAGCCACGCACCGCCTCTGCCCAGCCGACTTTTACCTGCTCCGGAGCTGTTTGTCTTCATGGCGCAAAGCCACACAGTCCCGGATCCCGGATCGCTCGCTTCTCCGGCCAGCAAGCCGGCTGCCCAGGAAAGCATCGTGCTTTTTCAACGCGTGGTGCTTTCCTGGGCAGATGGCTTTGCTGACCGGAGAAGAGAGCGATTTGGGAGTCCGGGACTATGTGGCTTTGCACCATGAAAACAAAACGGCTCCAAAAGTCGGCCGGGCTACCGAGAGGCGGAGCGTGGCCGGGTGCCGTGTCTTCGCCTCCGCGCGGCTCTGCAGCAAAGAAGAAGCAGCCATACCTCCCCAGCGCCCGGCCACGCGCCGCCTCCGCCAGCCCGGCTGACTTTTACCTGTTGCCAGAGCCGTTTTGTCTTCGTGGCGCAAAGCCACACAGTCCCGGATACCGGATCGCTCGCTTCTCCAGCCAGCAAGCTGGCTGCCCAGGAAAGCATCGCGCTTTTTCAACGCGTGGCGCTTTCCTGGGCAGATGGCTTTGCTGACTGGAGAAGAGAGCGATTTGGGAGTCCGGGACTGTGTGGCTATTCGGCAGCAGGTAAAAGTCGGCCGGGCGCCATGGATGCCTGGGAGGGCGAGGGGGTGGATGGCTGCTGTCACTGCCGGGCCTGGCTCACGGTACACTTCACACGAGGGCCCCCGCAGAGAAGTAAGAGGCCTGCTCGTCGCACTCCACCCGTGCCACCAGCCCTTTTCGTCGGCAACCCCCCCATGGAGGCTTAGAGGCCTAGCGGCAGGATGGCCACCAGCCCTCTTTGTCGGCAGTCCCCCCACCCACCCAGGGAGGCTTACCTTACCCGGCTGGCAGCTAAACAACCGTTTGGCTGCCGATGGGCGTGGCCAGGGAGGGGAAAATCTGGAGTTTAAGGGGCGGGAAGAAAGCGGGCCTGCAATTGGCCGGCCCCTTTCTTTCCCGCCTTTCCTTAAGGAACTGTTGCTGCCCTATGTTGTAGAGCAGCAGCAGTTCTCATTTCAAATTTCAGCGCGGAGGTCAGTCCTCTGCGCTAAATTTGAAATTGCCTGGGCTGAAAGGTAAAAACCTCTGCGCTATAGCGCACTGCGCAGCTTAGAGGGAACTATGTTGACAGGTAGAAAAATGGCTGTGTACAGACTATGCTTCTGCCTGCTTTGTTACATGGAAGTGAAAATTGGGTTTGTGAAGAGAAACATAAAAGTTAAATGTGATGGGTTATTTAAGAGATATGTGTGGTAATAGCTGATCCTCATATCCTATCCAAAGACATTTTATAGTTACCTTCCTAATTGGTTTAAGGACTGTTTTGATTTGGAGGAAAAGTTAAATACGTTAATTTCTCTCCATCCTCAAATCATTAACGCTCAGATTATTTAATACTTGTTCAAAACTTCATAGATGACTTTTCGAACAAGAATAAATGATGCTGGCCTGCTGAGCATGTAAAACAAATAATTATAGTCTGCTGTGTCAGAGGTATTATGCACACCCAGAGTTTTTAACCATTCTAGAAGTAACTGTAAATAAGCCCTTTCACCTTTTTTTCCTGGCCATCATATTTTTCTTTATCAAATGTGAAGCCAGCAAGACTATCAGCATATTAGATTTATTCATTCAGAAATCAGGGCATTGCTAACCAATATCCTAGTCTTCTGTTGCTTAATTTTAGCTTGTCATGTCTTCTGTCTCTAAATAATTTAAACTATCACCAACATTGAAAATTTGGATCAATCAATGCAGTGGTTGTGTTAATTTGTTGCTGGTTGTTTAAAGTTTTGCCTCAACTGTAAATTATATATACAGTGGGGGGGGGGGGTATAATAACAATTGTGCAAGTTTTCCCACTTAAAAAGATGAGAGAGGCCTGTAATTGACATCATAGGTAGACCTCAACTATGAGAGACAACATGAGAAAACACATCCAGAAAGTCACATTGTCTGATGTTCAACGAATTTATTTGCAAATTATGGTGGAAAATAAGTATTTGGTCAATAACAAAAGTTCATCCTTTGTTGGTAATGACAGAGGTCAAACATTTTCTGTAAGTCCTCACAAGGTTGCCACACACTGTTGCTGGTATGTTGGCCCATTCCACCATGCAGATCTCTTATAGAGCAGTGATGCTTTGGGGCTGTCGCTGGGCAACACGGACTTTCAACTCCCTCCAAAGATTTTCTATAGGGTTAAGATCTGGAGACTGGCTAGGCTCTCCAGGACCTTGAAATGCTTCTTACGAATCCACTCCTTCATTGCCCTGGTGGTGTGCTTGGGATCTTTGTCATGCTGAAAGACCCAGCCATGTTTCATCTTCAATGCCCTTGCTGATGGAAGGAGGTTTGCACTCAAAATCTCATGATACATGGCCCCATTCATTATTTCCTGTACACGGATCAGTCGTCCTGGTCCCTTTGCAGAGAAACAGCCCCAAAGCTTGATGTTACCACCCCCATGCTTCACAGTAGGTATGGTGTTCTTTGGATGCAACTCAGCATTCTTCCTCCTCCAGACACAGCGAGTTGTGTTTCTACCAAACACTTCTACTTTGGTTTTATCTGACCATATGACATTCTCCCAATACTCTTCTGGATCATCCAAATGCTCTCTAGCAAACTTCAGATGGACCCAAACATGTACTGGCTTAAGGAGTCTGACACTGCAGGATCTGAGTCCCTGGCAACATGGTGTGTTACCGATGGTAGCCTTTGTTACTTTGGTCCCAGCTCTCTGCAGGTGATTCACAAGGTCCCCCGTGTGGTTCTGGGATTGTTACTCACTGTTCTTGTAATAATTTTGACTCTACGGAGTGAGATCTCGATGGAGCATCATATCGCAGGAGATTATCAATGGTCTTGTATGTCTTCCATTCTCTAATTATTTATCCTACATTTGATTTCTTCACACCAAGCTGCTTGTCTATTGCAGATTCAGTCCTCCCAGTCTGGTGTTTTGTTTATGGTGTCCTTCGACAGCTCTTTCGTCTTTACCAGGGGTGGGCAATTTTGCCATGGGGCCGCATGAGAAATTGGGATGGTTTTAGAGAGCCGGACTAATATAATTAACTCAGTTCTACCCTCTGCCTTGTTTTCTTTCTCCCAAATTACCCCCCCCCTTGAATACACACACACACACACACAAAGAGCGCAAACCTCCCCCCTGTTCCTTATTTATTTATTTTCCCCTCCGCTCTCCTCCCTTCACTTACTCACGCTACCCCTCCCCAGCAGCCCATACCCCCATTCCCGGCTGGTCCCGCCCCCTCATTATCACAATAACACTCACTTATGGCACAATAACACCCAATATGGCATGAAGCCACCCGCCCGCCTTCCTACCCTCTGTGTCTGCCTGCCGCCGCCTCCTCCAGCAGCCCTGTACCCTTGCATCCTATCCTCTGGGCTGTTGTTTCCCCCCTCCCTGTCTCGGCTACCCAGCCTGTTCTTGCCACAGTTGGGCTGCTGCTGCTGGCGCCCTGAGTCTCAGCAACTGCCCCCAGTCCCAGCCCGCTGCCTTTTGTCTGGCACTGCAGAGAGGAGAGAGACGTGAAGAAGGAGGGATTGTTGCTTTCCTGTGGCAAAACGGGAATAAATAGGGCGACCCCGATTTGTCCCGCTATGGTGGGGCTCTAAGAGAACCTTGTTGGTGGGTGCTTTTTTGTCCTGTTCATTCAAGGCGCTTGTCCTCCCCCCCCCCTCTATGGCTTCCTCCTCCAGGAAACCGGTCACAGATAGCAGGTAGGCTGGTCACCGACAGCAAGTGGGCTGGATGCGGCCCATGGGCCGCCCCTTGCCCAGGTCTGGTCTTTACCACAGTGGAGTTTGGAGTGTGACTGTTTGAGGTTATGAACAGGTATCTTTTATACTGATAACAAGGTCAAACAGGTGCCATTACTACGGGTAATGAGTGGAGGACAGAGGAACCTCTTAAAGAAGTTACAGGTCTGTGAGACCCAGAAATCTTGCTTATTTGTAGGTGACCAAATATTTATTTTCCATAATAAATTCGTTAAAAATCAGACAATTTGATTTTCTGGATGTATTTTCTCATGTTGTCTCTGATAGTTGAGATTTACCTATGATGTCAATTACAGACCTCTCTCATCTTTTTAAGTGTGAGAACTTACACAATTGGTGTCTGACTAAATACCCCCCCCCTGTACATTACTTGTTATATGTTGATTTATCGTGCTTTTAATGCTAGCCTCCCAGAGTTATGAATTTGAGTTGGGTGACCATGTACTGTATATATAAAAACAATAAATAAATCTGGTAGCATAACCCAAATTATCATGGAGGGAAATCCAACTATTTTAAGTCTAAAAAGGGGAAATGTATAAAAGGCAATAAATTAAAGATCAGCTAAGGTAACTGGACCTGTACATATGGAGATAAGGGCCTACAGTATATCCATGATAGAAAGTTACGATACTAAATCTGATATAAGCCACAGTCTTTCCAATAAAAAGTATCAGGATATTTTGATATTGCCAACCCAAGTTTAATCAGAAACAGACTTATAGCTTTTTAAATTAAATAATTTTTGAACATTCATGATCAGATATTTTCATTTTGCTAAACAAATGCTTAAATTTCATATTTTATTGTTGAAAAATGAAATAATAGCCACACCATTATAGATGCTTTTATGTTGCCTCCTTCAAGTAAACAAAATAATCATTGGAATAAAAAAAAGATCATTGCCACAAATGCTCTACCAGTCTCACCAAGTATTTCAGAATAAATATGGAATTATTTTTAACAATGGTTTGATAAGTCATGGAGAATTTTGAATCACAGAAAGGGAATTAAAGGTATCAAATTTGCTACAAGCTATTTCCAAATTATCCTGAAGTTACTTGATCTGTTTTGACTTCAAAATTTACACCAAGCTAGTGAAAAATCCTAGACAGTTAAACAAACAAACAAATAAACAAACAAACAAAAGAAAACAAACAAAAGAAAATAAATTCTCTTGCTTCTACAATACTTCGAAAGTCTTACATAAAAGTGTAGGAAATCCATAAAGTTATATCAGAATATGGAGAGATAGATAAGTTGTCTTTTAGTGCCATTTACTGTTTCATAAAACATAAAGCCATTTTCTGGTTTGGTTTATCTTGTTGCTAAACTTTCAGAAGGATTAGAGGCCATAACCACAACTAGGTTACTATTAATTCAATAATTAAGTAACATTGACTGTAGCTTCATTATTAAGGACTAATTGTTTTCGCCCCTCTATACTGGTACTTTCGCTATTCCCTCCCTCCCCACTTGGGAATGATTTGAAATTGTGTTTTTATTATTCCTTTTTTAAAAAGAGTGTTCATTCCTCTTGAGCTCCTTTTTCCATTAGGTTCTATTACTATTTCTCAATTCTTTAAAATATGCTTTTTTTCAATCCTAGATATGTGTTCAATTGCATTTGCAATCAATTACTTGATTATTACATAATCACTTTCCTCCATAATCTTACTTCTGCTTCCTTGTAGTGGACCTTATGTATTGGTTAGTAACTAGCGAAGGAAAGTAGGTTCTTGTCTTTTACCCTAGCCCCAGAAGAAAGTGGAATGATACATGAATTTCTACATTTCAAGAAAACATACAAGTCAACTTGTATACAATTAAATACAGTACAGTATATGCATAAAGTCTAACCACTAGATGGCGTACTATTTAATAACTTCATACAATTAAAAGATTTAAGATTTAAACTTGAAGAATTTTAGATAATTTATTGTTAAAGTGAAAAATTTGCTTATCCTTTAATATACTCTTATGAACATGTTTATAAAAGTTTAAACAGTTATAAAAAATATAGTTTCTCACTGAAACTCATATACTGTAGTTTCTTACTGAAGATATTGGTGAAAAGTAAAAACATCATAAGTCTCTGCTGCCTGGAACTTTATGAGAATACGGCTCCTGGGGCTACTACATTCAGAGTATAAGACACACCCAGATTTTATCCTCTTTTTGGGGGGAGGGGTGCGTCTTATACTCTGAAAAACACGGTAACTTTTATACACAGATTCCTAAGTGGGCTTAGCACTACAACCAAACTCTGAAGAAGTTGGCCAGACTAAATTGTAGTCTCCACTGTATCAGAATTAACACACTGACTAGACATTTCTGTATTAGGAAATCAAATTAAATCAAAATTTTAATTTGGTCATTGACCAACATAGCATTACACAATCAATCCAACAATTTGATTAGAACAAAACAGTCAAAACTAGAAGCACTGGATTGAATAGGACTACAATAAAATAAGAGAATAAGTCAAAATAACTTTGAAGATGTAAATGACTATTATTGCTACTTCTAATATAATAATTATGCAATTTTCATTGAATGTGTATGTTGGATTATAATCTGTGTTTTAGGCATGAATTGCATAGGACAAGAAGTAAAATATAAGTTAAAATTTAATTTTATTACATAATTACAAATCTAATGTAATAAATAAATTACATTAGAGGCAGTGCTTAATGCAAACATTCATTTGAGTCATTCATGAAAATTGTCAGAATCAGATGTGGAAATTGAGTAGTGAATATAGAAATATAAAAGGTAATTTGATACTTTGAAAAGAACTCAGTTTCAAAGAAATAAAAACTACCAAGCTCATATTTGACCTCAAATATGTACTTTTCTGCTATACAGTCTGTGGGATGCTTAATCAGCTATATCAAACAGTTTTTAGGTTGAGACTTTATGCAAAGAGAAAATGTGGTTGGTTTGGTTTTAGCTTTGGGTTTTGTGTCAGACCAACCACTGTGGTTTATGTATTTTTGGTTTATGGGTAGTGTTAGGTGAAAACCCAGACATTGTGACCTATTCTACAAACCAGATCTTCACATACCAAAGTGTGATTTGAAAAACAAAGGAGTCTTCTACAGATCCACCTAGAAAAGAATTTACTAAGGGTTATTCCTGGATTTACAGGTATAGAATTGTGTGGATTCACAGGTATAGAATTGTCTTTGTAAACAGTAATTAAGCTTCCTTGAACTCTGTAGAAATTGCTTCTCGGTTAACATTTATAGACTCTTACAGGTTTCTTTATTTAGAAATGTATGAATGAAAAAAAAATAACCTATATTCTTTCATATTCCAGTAACTGCAATGCTACTTACACTGAATTCATTTAGAATTTTTTTTTAAATGCTCTGTTGTCTGCTCTCTAGTGGTTTACTATTTGCAGTACATGCATATCTGGATATTTAAAAAAATAAGCTTCCCACTGTGGCACGTATCCAGTAGTTCCCATAGCAGCAACAGATGGGCATATCTCCTGCGTCTCTTTTTTTAAAAAGGTCAAATGTTCGTGCAGCAGGAATCCTAACACCCCCACCCACTCCAAATGCAGCACCTCAATATTTAGGTTGATTTTAAAAAAAATTGCTGATGCAAATTCTAAGCTAAGCATTCTGGGAGAATGCTTTTCTTGCAGAGATGAGAGAATTCTTTGTGCCTGGCACTAGAAGCTGCAGCAGGGTACTTTTCACCCTCTTTTTCATTTTTCATTTTTTTGGCTTCAGAAAATGTGAGAACATTGACAAATGGAAATCAAGGCAGCCTAGTTAGGGATGCTGTATTTTTTTTTAATCTATTTGTTTTTCGAGCATTTTTAGGAAGGATCCTGTTAGAGGCATGGCTGCATGGTGAGGTGTGGCTCTTGCCGATATCTTCCAAAGATTTTTGGCATTCTTCTACATCAGCTTAGAATATAGTGCTATTAAATCTTAATAGACATAAACTGCTGGAGTGGCTGAAGAAAACCATGCTTGCGAATTAAAGGAATATATTCTGGAAACAAACACATTTGCTGGAAGGGCTGGCTGCAGAGAAATTGTAATGGGCTGCACAACTAGTGTTATTTTGTTTAAAGGTTTTCGTACAGTTATTGAGAGAAACTGTTCATATATTTGCAAACATCAAAGAGAAAATAAAGCTCTGGAATATACAGCAAATAACTTAACAAAAGAAGACTCTGGGATACTGATCCATTCATTTTTGGTAAATGTTGATGTGCTTCATTATTTTAAATTAATTTTAAATATTTTGTATCTGATGCTTTTGAAATTCTCCATCTATTCTGATTCTGTTGCTATTGAATCTTTATTATTATTTTATTAATAGTACAACATGCTAAAATGCTGATGATACTATTTGTAAGTAATGTATTTAGTAAAACATTGGCTTTTTCCCCCCTCTCTCCCCCAGTATGTCAATGCAGTACTATTTTTAGCATTCTCATTGTTGTTTTATGAATGTCCAAAGCATGTGTCTGGAAAAGGAGATATTATAATTGTAGCGGAAGATAGAAGAATATAGAATACTGTATAGGAAAACAAGGTATTCCTTTCTATATAGATGAAGTGGTTCTTATAAAGATAAGCAAAGCATTTAGAAGAAAGAGCTTTTCAAGTATGTTTTTATTTTTATAATGAAGTGCATATATAGCATAAGGCAATTGTAAAATAGTGCATACTTAGCATGCTGTAATGTATCTCGGCATTGGGTGTGTTGTATTAACATTTGAGGGAGTGGTAAAGTAGCATTTATTAATGGAGAAAATCCATGTACATAACAAGCATGCGTTTTAATATATTCCGGCATTAATAATGAATATAGTACCATACTGATTATTATATTTTAATAAGCCTGATTAGAAAAAAAAAATACATGTTAACCTAAAGGAAAGTTAATTAGACAAAATGTTTATTGTGAATTATTTTTTAATTCTCCCAATATTTTCTTTATGTGAACAATATTTTTGAGAAAGATACACTGAGCATTAATATATCAAAGAACGTAAAATAAGGCTCTGAATAGATGTTATAATATTTATTAAAGTGGCTATCAACTGCCTTTTTTGACCAAAGTCATTCTTACAAAGATATATAATCTTTGTAATTATACAAGATCCAGTACACAGTACTCAACTTATGACTATCATGGAACCTGCCCATTATAGCTGTAAGTTGTGATGACCATTAACTAGTTGGTAACGAATCTGAGCCAATTTTATGCAGCAGTTGGTAAGTGAATGTTGTTTGCATGGTTTTGCCAAAAACATAAAGTAAATGCTGGTTTTCAGGAAAACAGTCATAAAACATTATCACGTGATCGCAGAGTGATGCAAACATCTGTAAATGTGGTCCAGTTGGCAACATCTGGACTTCAGTCGTGTGACTCTGGAGAGGGGTTATTGGAACTTTGAATCTGTAAGTACTGTAAAGTATGTTGTAAGTAGCTACCAGATAGGCCCATTGTAACTTTGAATAGTTGCTACTAAGTGATCTGTAGTAAGTCGAACATGACCTATATGTAGAACAATTTTACAGCTACTGCAGAAATATTCTTTAAATTAATCTCACAAAAAGCATCTTGGAAATCATTTTGGAGGTACACTTTGAATTTTAATAAAACAATGTGTGTTTTTTTTTTTTTAAGAAAACACATTGTTTTATTTGTTTAGCCATCAAGTCAAATTATAAACATGCTTCGTTTTGAAAAGATTGCACAAGGAAGAATTCAGCTTTTGGCCCTTAAATATTTATTTATAAATAGATATAAATCCATTTTTCTGGAACCCTTTAAAGTAAATACTGAATACTAAAAGCTGCATTTAATCAAAACTGATCAAGAGCACTTCTGATCAAAATCTGCCGGACAAGTAGAATAAACATTGTCATATTGTGATTTAAACCCAAATGCTAAAAATAGTTTTTCTGAAACTTCTCACTCTTCCTCTATTATAGAAACATAGAAACATAGAAGACTGACGGCAGAAAAAGACCCCATGGTCCATCTAGTCTGCCCTTTTACTATTTCCTGTATTTTATCTTACAATGGATATATGTTTATCCCAGGCATGTTTAAATTCGGTTACTGTGG
Source organism: Erythrolamprus reginae (assembly GCF_031021105.1). Classification (NCBI taxonomy): domain Eukaryota; kingdom Metazoa; phylum Chordata; class Lepidosauria; order Squamata; family Dipsadidae; genus Erythrolamprus; species Erythrolamprus reginae. The sequence continues at coordinate 111,091,762 of NC_091953.1, read as the reverse complement.
ATTTACCAACCACGTCTGCTGGAAGTTTGTTCCAAGGATCTACTATCTTTCAGTAAAATAATATTTTCTCATGTTGCCTTTGATCTTTCCCCCAACTAACTTCAGATTGTGTCCCCTTGTTCTTGTGTTCACTTTCCTGTTAAAAACACTTCCCTCCTGAACCCTATTTAACCCTTTAACATATTTAAATGTTTTCCTGAATTATTTCCTGAAAATAAAATGGGTAGAAGAGAACCTTGAATTTTTTTATTCGGTTGTTTTCTTAGATGTGTTCTTTAGGTTTGTATTTCGGTTTTTTAGTGTTGTTGATTTTGATGCTAATGTCTAATCACTTTATTGTATTTAATTTTCTATTGCTCTGAAGCTCTCATTATCTTTCAGTTTTAAATCAGAAAACTAGAAGAATGGTACATACATTTATTTGTGAGAAATATATATCAGTGAAAATGATAATTATTTTTCAGAATGAAAAAGCCATTCCTGCTCATCTTTTTCATCTGAAGCAATGGCCAGACCTCTACTTCAAGAGATTTGGCAATCTGCTTCACTTTCTGCATTCCTGTAATAGGAAACTGTTTGAGCCACCTTTGTCTGATTTGTCTAGTAACATTTATAGGAAAAAGGGCATTTAAAGAGAGATGAAATGCATAAAATAGCTTTTATTTAAAACTACTACCTGTATAGCAACTGGTGTTCTTTAGTTCGGGACAAAAAAACGTCAGGAGAGACACATTTGAGAGAGACAGATAAAAATATGGATGACATAGATTACATGAAAAGTGAGATCCCCCCCCTCCCCCATTCTCACAATTAGATCATCTGCTGAAATTACATTCTGGTGGTTTATGGCTTTTTCAAAGCACATAGCTAAATTGTGCATTTGGCTATTAACAGTTGTGGTAATGGCAGTCGATTTGAATCATGCCCTGCTGTTTAAGACTATTGTTCAGAGGCACAAAAGTTTTCAATGGGTTTTCTAGTTTTGTTAGAAATTCAATACAAAGCATCATCTCAAAAATGTTATTTCTTTTACTCAAACTACCAGACCAAACCCAAATATTTGTCAATCATTTGCTTTCAGTTGCTACATTCCTTAGAAGAGCAAACAAGGTTTATTTATGGCTAGAGACTCCAAGATTGAGTTCTTTTGCCTCCTTTTCCCCATTTCCAAGGCTTGAGATACTTAACTGTAAATTTTATTCCCATATACTTTACTTCCTACTAACTAATTTCAAATTAAGGAAGAGGATATAGGTACAGAAGCAGTTTCCCCCTTTCTGAGTTAGGCTGGCTGCTGGTACTTCTCTGGTTGGTAAAACCTTTGAACATCTGTCATCTTCAATCCCTGAGGGATCATCTATGTTGCGGAGCCAAATTTGTTGAGGAGCCAAATTCCACTCGCGCTTCCTTCTTTTATGATTTAATGGTGTTCCAGGGCTTGCTTTTTGTGAATTTCAGGTTGTCAACAACCAACAATTTAAATACTGCCCAATTTGCTGAACCCTTTAGCATTTTCAGCGCCAGAGCCTCTAGGTCCATCTTAGCTGCCAGCCTTTGCTTTCATTCTCATTTCCAGAACACCTGTGGTAAATAAAAAAATAAAATAAAGCAAGTTTTATTCATTTAACACATTTATATGGCCATCCATTTTAAGCCAAATTGGACAGCTTACAACCCCATGTGAAAGTAACATATTCAATTATATTGTATATATCATTCAATCTCAGTGTTTAGGAGAAAATTCAGATGTTAAATGTTCACTTGAAGATTAAATTCAAATTTATTACAGTCATGGACCAAAACAAATAAAAAACACTCAGTCAATACACAAACAAAAGTTGTAAGATAAAATAATAAATAACAGATAAAATCAATTAAGTTCTCACTTGAAGATTGAAAAAATTGAGGGTTGTTGGATCACAAGGGGAAAGGGCAAGGTAGAGGCTGCAGTGAAGGGGCTGCATGATTCTGAGGACCCACAAGATCACAATGTTTAATGGAAGGAATGTGTTCACCTTTTGTGCAGAAACATTCAAGGAGAATGGTCCCAAAATTAACCTGGTCCTGTGCTATGCAGGAATTTAAAGGTGATACCTTTAAATTCAATGCCTAGTATTGCACCTTGAAGAAGACTGGAAGCTCACACAACAGGGGTGTTAAATGGGCATCCAACATGGTACCCTCCCTTGCATTTTGGACAAGTTATAACTTCTAGGTGGTAATCAAGCACAGCCCCATACATAATATGGTGCAGTAAATTTAAATGGGAAATAACCAAGGTATAAATGATCATGAGCAAGGTCTCCTGGTTAAGAAGTCACAATTGGCATACAAAATGAAAGTGCAAAGGTTTTTAACACAGCTCCGACCTACTCAACAAGCAGGAGTCATGAGCCTAGGATGATCCTCAAATTGAACATCAGCTCTGAATGGGTAGTATCATACCCCGACCCCCATTCTGAGTGGCCTTTGGTCAGTCATTCCCTTTCAGCTCTAGGAAGAAGGTACTGGCAAACCATTTTCAAGAAGTTGCCTAGAAAATATTATGGACTTGCCAAAGAGTAAAGTAAGAAGCAAGGCAAGAAGTACAGAATGATTCAAAGGCACCCCCTAAAAACAAAACAACTCTTTAAGAGCCTACCCTTAAAAACATAGTTGAAAAGAGATGTTTTTTAAAGGGATAGGTTGATGGAAAATCAGGTTTAGAGTAACGATTCATGTTGATTACTATTTACTACCTCTTGGATACTGATTGCTTGGAACTGGAAAGAATCTACTATATTGTACTTCAGGCTTGTTCCAAGTTATAGGGTTAGGTGATAATCTGCAACTTAAATGTCTCTCGAAATGTACGGAAGACCAGTGTAGCTACTATAACAGTGGAGTTTGCTCTAGTGCAGTGATGGCGAAGCTTTTTTGGTCCGCATGCCAAAAGGGTGTATACAGTGATCCCCCGTTTATTGCGTCCCCAACCATTGCGAACAGGGTACTTCGCTATTTTTCAACCCGGAAGTCAAAAATACCATCTACGCATGCGTGCCGGGCACGCATGCGTAGATGGCAGCGGCTTCCCTGGGTCTTCCCCCTCTTGCTGGCGTCAGCGAGGAGTTTCCCCACCGCCCACGCAAACTCCTCGCTGCCGCTCGCCCGCCCTTCGCCTGCCCACGCCGTTCGCTCCCCCCTCTTGCTGTCGGGAGGGCGAGAAGCCCTCCCCAGCACCCGCTCGCCCGCCCTTCGCCCTGGCGGAGAAATTCCAGCCCCCACCTGGTCCCGCCCGCGGCTCGGCTTCCCTGGCTGCTGCTCCGGTCGCCCGATCGTCTCCTGCCTCCCGTGCCGATGTTCCCTGCCAAGCCTGGCTCGGATTCCCTGGCTGCTTGGCCGGGGGGGGGGCTCGGCCGAAAGGAGCTGGAGACGCAGAGCTGAACACACCCCTTCATCCCCAAAGGCCGGCCTTTTTGTCTGGGAGGGAAGATGACGTGCCGGTGGCACAGGGGCGAGGGGCGGGAGGCAAATCGCTGCGTCTCCAGCCCCTTTTGGCCGAGCCCCCCCCCCTCCGGCCAAGCAGCCAGGGAAGCCGAACTGGGCTTGGCGGGGAACATCGGCACGGGAGGCAGCTTCTGCCGGACATGGGCAATGGGCGGGACAGAGAAGCGGGGAGAATCAGGAGGCTCCTTTGGCAGCTGGGGGCTGCCTGGCTTTGTTGTTTTGGCTGCAGCGGGTGCCAGGCAGCCTCCAGACGCCAAAGGAACCTCCTGATTCTTCCCGCTTCTCTGTCCCGCCCATTGCCCGTGTCCGGCAGAAGCTGCTGCCTTATTGCTCTTTGCCGGCGGGATGCAAAGTGCTGGGGTGGGAGGGTGTCCTGACAGCCCCCCCACCCATATGCTTCGCCTCCCGCCGGGCAAGAGCGCTCGGGTGGCAACTTCTTCTAGATATTCCCAGCAAGCGAGATGCAGCGAGCGCCGGACAAGTGGATGGCGGCGGATGTGTTGTGCCACCAGTAATAAACTTCCAATTCCTCCTTTCAGTCGCGTGCGGCTGTCACCAATAAAACAGGTCTGTCCAGCTTGCTGAGCCGTTCGGGGCCACCCGGCCGCTTTATAAACTTGCCTTCCCCGGCGCACCTTTGCTGTCCCCACTCTTTCAAACCCGGGAGCGCGCCGCGTCTCGATCTCCGAGCGTGCCTGCCGAGCGTAGGTATTTAAGCAGCCAGCTCGATCCGAAGTTAAGTGAATAATGACGCAAATTACTATTTTCGCCTGGAAATGTCTGTTAGCGCTTTTGGAATATTTGATCTAATAATGGGCCCCCTGGAAACCTGGCATTTCGGAGGCTTTCATGCTCCTAGCAGGAGGGTTCGTTGCTCTCCGTTGCGCAGTTTAACTGCTGCAATCCTAATCCAGTTGAGGAAAAAGTGAAAATTGTTCTGTCTCCCTCCCTCCCACCCTCTCTCTGAATTCTCTCCTGCCCTGCCTCCCGATCACACGTAGCCAGCAGCGCCGTTATCACACGAGAAACGGTTCGCCAGTTTTTGCCTTTCTCTCTTCCTGGGCTCCCTGCTGGAGCGGAGAGCAGCGAATTACCCATCGGAATACCTACAGCGCCGTGCGCGCACAGGCGCGGGCGCGGAGCAGAAAACAAAACGGTCTTTCAATCGCTTTTTGCTTTTGAGAAAACCTTCCAATTCCCTTTTCCAAGGCGGGCTGGGTGTCCGGTAGAGAAACGTCTTATTAATGACTCGCATTTCCCCGCCCTCCAGTCGCCTAGTGCCAAAACAAACCCCCCCAAAAAGGAAGGCAGGATGGGGCTTTTGTCCATAGTGAAGCAGACAGCGAGTGGTGAGTGATGCGCGGCGCTTCCTCTTGTTTATTGCCCTTCGCTCGCCTCCCCTCCGTATGAGTGAGTGGGAGAGGGAGAAAAGACGAGCGTTAGGACTCGGGGGAAATCTTACCCCCCTTGTTCGCTTCTTCAATCAGCTTGTCCTGTTCCTCAGAGCACGGGTAGCGGAGGCTTCAGCCGCCAAAGGAACCTCCTGATTCTTCCCGCTTCTCTGTCCCGCCCATTGCCCGTGTCCGGCAGAAGCTGCTGCCTTATTGCTCTTTGCCGGCGGGATGCAAAGTGCTGGGGTGGGAGGGTGTCCTGACAGCCCCCCCACCCATATGCTTCGCCTCCCGCCGGGCAAGAGTGCTCGGGTGGCAACTTCTTCTAGATACGGGCGATGTCCACGCTCTCTCTCGGCGCTTTCGAGCCGAGTCCGTGAGCGAGTTCGCTCCCGGACTCGGCTCGAAGGCGGCGAGAGACAGCGCCAAGGAACGGGCCTGTCCACGCTCTCTCTCGGCGCTTTCGAGCCGAGTCCGTGAGCGAGTTCGCTCCCGGACTCGGCTCGAAGGCGGCGAGAGACAGCGCCAAGGAACGGGCCTGTCCACGCTCTCTCTCGGCGCTTTCGAGCCGAGTCCGGGAGCGAGTTCGCTCCCGGACTCGGCTCGAAGGCGGCGAGAGACAGCGCCAAGGAACGGGCCTGTCCACGCTCTCTCTCGGCGCTTTCGAGCCGAGTCCGGGAGCGAGTTCGCTCCCGGACTCGGCTCGAAGGCGGCGAGAGACAGCGCCAAGGAACGGGCCTGTCCACGCTCTCTCTCGGCGCTTTCGAGCCGAGTCCGGGAGCGAGTTCGCTCCCGGACTCGGCTCGAAGGCGGCGAGAGACAGCGCCAAGGAACGGGCCTGTCCACGCTCTCTCTCGGCGCTTTCGAGCCGAGTCCGGGAGCGAGTTCGCTCCCGGACTCGGCTCGAAGGCGGCGAGAGACAGCGCCAAGGAACGGGCCTGTCCACGCTCTCTCTCGGCGCTTTCGAGCCGAGTCCGTGAGCGAGTTCGCTCCCGGACTCGGCTCGAAAGCGCCGAGAGACAGCGCCCCCCGGACCCCCAACCCGGGTTTGGGGGGCTGCTAGGAAGCCCTCCATGCCGGCGGCAAACAGCCGCGCCGCCCCCAATCTTCGGCTCCTCGCTAGCGCTGTGGGAGTAAAAACACCATCTGCACATGCGCAGACGGTGTTTTTACTTCCGCATCGCTACTTCGCGAAAACCCGCTCGTTGCGGGGGCTCCTGGAACGGAACCCTCGCAACGAGCGGGGGATCACTGTATATGCTACACTAATGTGCATGTATATGCCCACACTCATTTCCTCCCCCAATTAATGCACACTCCCATGTGCTGCCCCTACACATGTGAACAATCCCCCCGTGCATGCGCACTGGCCTCACTGAAGCCTGGGATGGTGAAAAAACAACCCAACAGGCAAACTGGAAATTCAAAAAAATGGACTTCTGGTTTGCCCATTGTACTATTTTTTGCATTCAGAAGGCTTCAGGTAAGCTTCCTGAAGCCTTGAAGTGTGAAAAACAGCATATCAGGAAAACTGGAAGTCCATTTTTCTGAACTTCCGCTTTGACCATTGGGCTGTTTTTGACACTCTGAGCTTCAGGAAGCTTCCCTGAAACCTCCAGAGTGTGAAGACAGCACAATTGGCAAACTTTTAGTTTGTCCTTTGGCCCTTTTTTTCCACTCCAGGGTTTCAGGGAAGCTTCCCTGAAGCTTACGGATGGTGAAAAACAGCACAATAGGCAAACCAGAAGTCTGTTTTTCCAAACTTGTTGGGCCATTTTCTGCACTCTAGGATTTTAGGGAAGTAGTTCAGAGAATCGGCAAATACCACCTCTGACTGGCCCCAGAATGTGGTGAGAATGGAGATTTTGCAATATCCTTCTCCCAGGAGTGAAGAGGGAATGGAGATTTTCCAGTATCCTTCCTCTGCCACGCCTACCAAGCCACACTATGCCCACCAAGCCATACACGCAGAACCAGTAGTAAAAAAAGATGGACTTCACCATTGGTTTATTCAAGCGTTCTTTTGATTCAAGTGTTCACTGGTTTATTCAAGTGATCTTTTTCCATTTAACTGTATATTTAGGTAGCAATTATTATTCAGGAAACTCACCAGACTATCCTGATTCTTGTTCTAGATATTTTCAGAATGAATGAAATGAATGATGTTAGACATTATCTGAATGAGTTCTTATGCTATGATTTGGATGCAATAGAGCTTGCTGCCCTCTTGTGCATGCCTTTTTCTTTAAGGCCAGTTCCTAGGTTTACCATCCTGAATTGTTTATCTCTTTACTCTCGAGAGTATTTGGATACCTTACCTGCATGTTAGCTACCATCCTTCTGGTTTACTTATTATTGTGTACATATTTCTCTGGGAATTCTAGGAGTTACCTATAAGATTGTTCCCAATTTTCTCAATAAAGTACAATATTGGTCTTATTGAACAGTGGTTCTTAACCTTTCTAATGTCGTGACCCCTTAATAAAGCTCCTCATGTTGTGGTGACCCCCAATCATAAGCCTAGCGCCAATTCTCCCAACAGAGCTTTAAGCTGATTGGCAGGAAGGTCAGAGGGACACCCCCACTGTAAACGCCTGATTGGTCGGATTGTAAAAATATACTCCAAAGTGCCAGAATAGAAGCTATCGTTCCTAATACCATGGGAAATTTGTCTTTTCTCATGGTCCTAGGCGACCCCTGCGGAACGGTCATTCGACCCCCAAAGGGGTCCCCACCCACAGGTTGAGAACCACTGGTCTAAGAGATGGGTTTGCCCGGGAGAGGAAAGCTGTTTGCCCAAATTTATCCCATTGAAGTATAGAAAAGTGATAACTTGATCTGTCCAGATCCAACTCACCAAATACAACACGGATTCTTGATATACAGTGATCCCCCGCTCGTTGCGAGGGTTCCGTTCCAGGACCCCCCGCAACGAGCGGGTTTTCACGAAGTAGCGCTGCGGAAGTAAAAACACCATCTGCGCATGTGCAGATGGTGTTTTTAACTTCCGCAGCGCTAGCGAGGAGCCGAAGATTGGGGGCGGTGCGGCTGTTTTAAAACGTCGCCGCCGACATGGGGGGCTCGCTAGCACCCCCCCGAACCCGGGTTGGCGGTTCGGGGGGGTGCTAGCGAGCCCCCCATGTCGGCGGGGACGTTTTAAAACACCCCCGCGGCTTTCCAATGAGTCCCGAAGACAAACGCGGAAGTTTGACGTTTGTCTTCGGGACTCATTGGAAAGCTCCGATCGTTTTAAAACAGTTGCGCCGTTCTCCGCTGACTCCTGGCGAACTTCCCGGGCGAAGGGCGAAGGGCGGGCGAGCGGGTGCTGGGGGGGGCTTCGCCCTCCCGCCAGCAAGAGGGGGAAGACCCAGGGAAGCCGCCCAGCAGCTGATCTGCCGGGCGCCATCTACGCATGCGTGCCCATAGAAAAAAGGGCACGCATGCGCAGATGGTGTTTTGACTTCCGGGTTCAAAAATCGCAAATTACCCTGTTCGCAATGGTCGGGGACGCAATAACCGGGGATCACTGTAATCCAAATTATTGGTACTTATAGAGTCACCTAATTAGATCAGTAACATCAGCCGGATAAATTGGTCATGTTACCTTTCTACATCAGAATCCATAAAATAATTTCGTATTCCATTTCAAAGTCCCTAACATTTAATTCTTAAAGCAGGCGAAGCCGACATAGTCTATGGTCATAGAATGTCCCTTGTCTCTTTTTATTCGCATGAGAAAAACTATATTAAAAGTACTCTGCCTAAAAGAGCACTACACATGTAAATACAATTTATTGTTGGATTTAATTGTTTAGAAACTACTGATTTAGAATATTTAAAAATATATGATGATTTCATTTTATGAGAGCCGGGAAGAATTGTTTGGTGAGTTTTATGCTGAAATGGGTCCACCTCCTTTTCTCCTACACTCTCTCTCCTCCCCCTTTTCAAGACTCGCCTTTATCTGTCATGCATTCCCACCATAACTTGATTTAAGTCTTCACCAGAGTACTCTCAAAACTACTCTCTTTGCAGTTTTAAGGGTAGCAGAAGCTTCACTTTTTGCTCTATCATTGGCATGCTTCTGTTAGAAGACAAAGTTGCTGAGATTTACATTTGTGTGAAATTTTCTGGATAATTATGCTGGCAAGAACTAATAGTAAAAATATTAAAAGGGAACTTACAGACTTCCCCCAAAAAAGTTTGGATGCAGCAGCCTCTGAAACAGACATGGACACTCCAGTACAGGTTTCGGTACGGTGTTTGCTTTCTTTCTTTTGTTGGTTGTCTTTGTGGATTTTTTGGGGTGTGTGGGTGGAAGGAAGAGATTTTTTAAAAAAAGTGATTATAGCATTTAAAATTGAACAGTTCTACCTTCTAATACCAGTCTCCTGCTGTGTTATTTCCGATGAATGTGTATACATATAGTTTGCTCTTTTATATTTTAAAAAAGCGCTTTTCTAAGTAGACTGTCAGTATTGGTTGAACTTAAATTCATTTAAACCAGAAAAGTCTTCCTGGCTTACTAGTTTAAATATGATGAAACTGATGTTCTACTGCACCTAGTTCAACTTTCAATGTTTATATTTAATATTTGAAATGAACAAATTGTTATATTTTTATCTCGTAAACGAAGGTGCACAGTTTCAAAATTTTAGATACCTCTCTGCAATGAAAAACAGCTGTAGAATATATATGTTCAGAAGGAGCAATTGAAATGCTTTGCTTTTTTGTGATTAAGGGGTCGAAAGGCAATTTCTATAGTACAGTATGTGAATCTTGACATGTGGGGGTTTTTTTGGGCAAATTTGCAATTAGTTGTTGAAATAGGGAAGATAATGGAAGGAGGAAAATATTGTATCTCAATAATTTCTGACATGATACCAGAAGTTATATGGTAGATCTTACTACGAGGAGAGTCACTCTGATAACCAAATGTAGTTCTTCAGTTGTTAGTCAGACATTTAAAACAACATAGCTGCAAGTCAATATAGGTAACAACTGATAAACAGTCAGTGTTAGACCTGGGTGCATTCCTTGGGAATATAAAAATGATAGATGTCTACTGGATGTTTTCGGTGGAAAAATAAAGAAAAAGATGCTCATAGATTTTGAAGGGATAATGTTGTGTATAGAATTCATGAGTACATGTACTAAAGGAAGTCCAAAGGAAATGTTTATTGGAAACAAACTTGAACAGAGATGTGAGCCACACCCAACCAGCATAGTACTTATTGGGAGTGTGTGCTACATAACATTCAGGTCTCCATTCTGGGCTTCAGCTATTCTTTGGAATAGTCATTAGTTTCTTTATGGTAGTCCTTAGTATGACCTTACTATGGACAAGCTAAAGGTTTTAATAGAAGTTCTATAGACCAATTATTTGATGTGATGTTAGAAACATAGAAACATAGAAGTCTGACGGCAGAAAAAGACCTCATGGTCCATCTAGTCTGCCCTTATACTATTTTCTGTATTTTATCTTAGGATGGATATATATTTATCCCAGGCATGTTTAAATTCAGTTACTGTGGATTTATCTACCACGTCTGCTGGAAGTTTGTTCCAAGGATCTACTACTCTTTCAGTAAAATAATATTTTCTCGTGTTGCTTTTGATCTTTCCCCCAACTAACTTCAGATTGTGTCCCCTTGTTCTTGTGTTCACTTTCCTATTAAAAACACTTCCCTCCTGAACCTTATTTAACCCTTTAATATATTTAAATGTTTCGATCATGTCCCCCCTTTTCCTTCTGTCCTCCAGACTATACAGATTGAGTTCATTAAGTCTTTCCTGATATGTTTTATGCTTAAGACCTTCCACCATTCTTATAGCCCGTCTTTGGACCCGTTCAATTTTGTCAATATCTTTTTGTAGGTGAGGTCTCCAGAACATTTTATACATTTTAAACAAGCATTGTGAAATTTTACATTAATGGAGGGTAAAGACTAATCCAGATACTTGTGGTATTGACAAGTATTGTTTTAAAAATATTTATTTTGCAAAGATCTCTTAATAGTTCACTCCTATATGGCATACAAACAAATTTCATTGTTATCGTTGACCTCATTTGGGCTTGTTTTTCCATAGTCTTAAATAATGGAACAAAGACATAAATTTGAATATGAATCATGCAAATGCCAGTTTGCAACCCTAATAAAGATTTTATTGATATAAATATATACCGGTATTTAGTCTTATGATATTGAGCAAGGTGAGATTCTTAACACATTCTTTAATATGAGTTATTTAATTGAATTTATCTGGACCTTATTATGAAATTGAATTATTTGTTGCTTCCGCTTCGTTATGTAACTGAAAACACTCTCTCATCTCTAATGCAATTTTGATTGATACTCATTAAAATGAGATATGGTGTGATATGTAAGTTCATATGTGTTTCAGGATGTACGTAATTTTTCGGACTAAAAGATGCACCTGAGTATAAGACGCATCAGGATTTTGAAGAGATTAACAACAACAAAAAGTTTTTTGCCCTCCCCGGCCCCCAGGAACACTGAAGGCCTCCTAAACCCTCTCCCCAGTTTTTTGTGTGAAAATCAGGGCATCAGAAACTTTGGAAGGCCTGCAGAATGATTCTGGGGACTGGAGAGGGCAAACACAGCCCTGTTTTTTCAAACAATGGGCCCATTTTTGCTTGTTTTTGCCCTCCTCAACCCCTAGGATCACTTTACAGGCCTCCCAAAACCTTATTATGCCCCATTGTTTGTGAAAAAAATGGCCCATTTGTTGCTCCCTTTTGCCTTTCCCAGCTCCTAGAAGCATTCAAAAGGCTCCCAAACCGTTTGCCCACCCAATTTTTGTGAAAAACCGGCCTGTTAATGCAAAAAAAGTGGCCAATTTTTTGCCCCCGAAACCTCCCACGCATCACGTTTTTGTCTTCCCCCGTTCCCATGAATACTTTGCAGGCCTCCCAAATCCTCTGTGTTCCCCATTTTTGCAAAAAAAGGGACTCGGGTAGGATATTTGGAGGCCAAAAATGGCTATATTCGGGGCGCACCAACATTTCCACCCTCTTTTAGAGGTGGAAAAGTGAGTCTTATAGTCTGAAAAATATGGTACTCTTCTGTTAGCTATGGAGAGCTAGGAGACAGTTATTATGTACAGGTGTAGTTCTTGACTTACAATGGTTCATTTAGTGATCGTTCAAAGTTATAACACCAGTGAAAAAAGTAATTTATGACTGCTTTTCATATTTACAACCATTGCAACACCCCCACAGTCAAAATTCAACAGCTTGGGAACTGTGTAGTGTTCTGGTGTCATGTGATCACATTTTGCAACCTTATGACAAGCAAAGTCAATGGGAAATCCAGATTCACTTAACTGTTGTGTGACTAATTTAATAATTGCATTGATTCGGTTAACAACTATGGCAAGAAAGGTTGTAAAATGGGGTAAAATTCACTTAACAACAAAAATTTGGGGCTCAATTTTGGTCATAAGTTGAGGACTACTTGTATTTGGTTTTTTCTGTCTTTGATGTATTGTTAATCATAAAACATCAAAAAAAATTCTTACATACAGTAGTATGATTACAATTCAATTCAGTGTCAAAATATTTAGTCATAGATCTCTAATATTTATAACTCTAATTTTTATGTGTTACTATAATGCAGTCTTGGATCCATTTTTATTATTTCTGCCTTTTTAAACTAATTGTTTCTCATTCTAAGTTGAAATCCTATTTATTGGTGTTCTAATATAGTGGTAGAATGACTTCTGTGGTTTTAAAATATATATGAAAGATGAACTTTTTTGATGGTGTTGAATAACAACATGAATTGTTAATTTCTATATTTGGAACAGTGCTGCTTATGCTATTATTCTTGAACATATTTGCATCTATTTCTCTCCAAATATTTGCTTTGTTATTAAGTAACATCTGTCCTTTTGAACAACTCAAAGTTAAACCAGGCTTTCTAAAGATAGTCACTTACTAATATACTTTAGTTTCTGTTAACTAGATACCATAAATATTCTGAACCAAATGCTGTAGTAATATATTATTTAATAAAATACCAATGTAGCAGAATATCTTTTACAACCATGTACACTTTTTACAAACTTCAAACTTGACAGCTTTAAGACTAATGGACTTCAACTCCTAGAATTCCTCTTCCAGTCATGCTAACTCAAGAATGGGAGTTGAAGTCCACAGGCCTTAAACTTGCCAGGTTTGAAGACCCTTGCACCCCTAACTCCTGACCCAGGGGTCTCCAAACTTGACAGCTTTAAGACTAGTGGACTTCAACTCTCCGGTTATGCTAGATGGGGTGATTAGAAGGCAAAAAAGTCCAATTTTTGCAAAAAATGGGGCCACTTTTTGCCCAGTTTTTTCACAAAAATGGGTAGGCAAACGGTCTTGGAAACCTGCAGAGAGCTCCTGGGTGCTGGGGGATAGCAAAAGATGCCCCCATTTTTTGGCTTTTTTAAAAAAATGGGGGCATTTTTATCTTCCTCCAGTTCCCATGAGTGCTTTGCAGGCTTCCCAGATCCTTTGCCCACTACATTTTTACAAAAAAAAGCAGGTGAAAAATGACCCATTTTTAGCAAATACGGACATTTTTATTATCTCCCAGCACCCAGGAGCTCTCTACAGATGGGAAGGTGGTGCTTCGGGTCAGCAAAAATGGCTGTATTAAGCTTAATAAGGCTCTTTTTGGTGGTTAATGTGCATCTTATACTCCGAAAAATACAGTACTGTAGTTCCATTTCTCTACTTGTTCAAATTTTCAAAAAAAGGATAGGAACAATTGATGTAAGCTTTGAAGATTTTTAGTGGAGAAGAAATGCTGTTGTGGTTGGCTCTGGCCCAGCTCCTGCCCCAAGGAATGTGGAGGTGGAGGTGGGGGAAACATCCACATGCCACAGGCCTGTTTTGCCCCCGATAGAATCTCCCGACAAAGGCTCCTCTGACGAAGGAAGCATGAGTAGCAGGGAAGAGGGGAGTTTGGCAGACAGCCCAGAAGGAGATCAATCATCCATATCATCCCTGGATTCTGAACAAGAACTTATGACGGACCCATGCATGCGTAGAGTGATGCATAGGAGAGAACAACTGAAGGATTATTACAGGGGATAAGTGAGGACACCTGTGGTTGGGTGGGGCTTCTGTAATTAGTGCTACAGATAAAAAGAGCAGCATGCTGGTTTAGCCTTGTGGAAGTTTATCTGATTCATAGTTTCGTCAAGATCGTGGTTTTGCTGTTTCCCTGTTCAAGACTGTGTGTGGACTTTCTGGACTTTGGAATTGGACTCAATTTCCCAGTTACTGGGTGAGAAATTGGATTGCATTTAACCTGTGCCTTGTGTGTACTAGAAAATCCCTTTGACATTTAAAAAGGGAGTTTTTTCTGCTTTTCTGTTGATAAAGACTTTTGGTTTTCCTTCTATCGTGTGGTGTGTGTCTTTTTGGACTAATTACCTTGTAATTACGGGCTGTTGGGACATGCCCGCAGAACAAAATGCATACATTTTTATCATTATAACAAGTTCTGTACAGCTTTCTGATAAATGTTATGGTGTTGAATAGTAAGGGACATATCTATTTGCTTCTCATTGCTTGCATTTTAAATAGCATAAATGGGAAAGCCACAGAGTGTAATGATAAGGTGATGGTTTGCCCACTTAACCATAGAGATTGCTAAAAAAATAGTTGTCTTTCTCAGGCCAACTTATCTTAGTGTTATTATTGTGGGAATAATATTAGGAAAGATCTTCTAAGAAGGTCCCCTTATTATTATTATTTTTTAAAGGAAAGGGTATTTGTTCCTTTTTCCCTCCAGGTTTCCTTTTTAAATTTCAGCTTGTTGCTTTGATTTCTGGCACAATATTCAAATCGCTACCGTGTTTCCCCGAAAGTAAGACAGTGTCTTACTTCCTTTTTATCCCCAAAAGCCCCACTATGTCTTACTTTCGGGGTATGTCTTATATTGGAAAAAAATTGTCGAATTTTTTGTTTTAACCATAAAATTAACATTTAGACGCGGTGACGTATGGAGGGGGGCGGCGCGGAAGTGGGCAGGAGGCGGCGCTCATTAAGATCAGAGGGAGGTGGCAGATGCGGCGACGTATGGAGAGGGGGACGGTGCGGACGTGGGCAGGAGACGGCGTGCAGCTAGATGAGAGGGAGGCGGCAATACCCCCGTGTTTCCCCGAAAGTAAGACATATGTCTTACTTTCGGGGTACGGCTTATATTAGCCGACCCCCCTGAAACCCCCGATACGTCTTACAATCGGGGGTGTCTTACTATTGGGGAAACAAGGTATGTGATTTTATAATTGTATTTTAAAAAATTGTTTATTAGGAAAAGGAAGTGATTACAATGTGGTATAATAACAGCTGAAAAATATAGATGTATTACCTATAATTTTTCTAGAATAGAATCTGTAGTATTATAATTTTTCTAGAGTAGAAGGTTTTTCTCTTGTGGTGAAGCTATTTATAAATGGAAAATATTTCTAAGAGAATATGAGAAAGATTCTGCTTTCCTGTAAAAGTGTTGGTATCAATGTAGCAAATGCCAAAGTCAACATATTGTCCTCATATTCTTTTGTTAGGGATGATGAAATTTCCTTCCTCTTTTTGTAGATCTGAACTCACAGATGAGTTTGAAACAAATGTCCCCCAAGGTTCAATCAGGTTAATTAGTTTAATTTAAAATCCATTGTTAGATCTAAATGTAGATATGTGAAGCATAAGAGAACACGCTATTTTCATAGGAAATTTTGAATAAGCCAGATGAGGGTTTAGGTACAGTAATATAAAATATAAATAAATAAATAAAACTATGTACATTTCAAGAAAAGCTAAGGATTGAAAAAGAAAGCACCACATTACTAAAAATGCAAGGTTGTTTTTAGTAATATTTCTGAAATAATACATTTTGAACAGTACTTCATTAGAGAAAAACAGCAATAATTTATACAATTACAAAAAAGAGAAGATGAACCATTTTATTGGCTCAACATACATGGGTTCAAAAACTACATGAATCTTAGATTAATTTTAGTAGGCTAACATGCCCAATGTTTGAACTTTAAAATACATATGTGTGCTATACTAAATATGTTAATATCTCGGTAGGTTTCTACCGTGTTTCCCCGAAAGTAAGACAGTGTCTTACTTTCTTTTTACCCCCAAAAGCCCCACTACGTCTTACTTTCGGGGTATGTCTTACATTGGAAAAAAATTGAAAGGGTCGCGTTCCCGAAGGCATCTCCCCAGAGTCCAGAAGGGCAGCCACGGGACAGGAGCCTCGTGAGCCCTTTTCCAAGTTCAACCTCAGGGCTCCAAGCGGCGTGCACACGTGGAGCCACAGACACGTGTCGGAGAAGCGTGTGTCTGGAGGGGAGGAGCCGCTCTGCGCAGTTGGGCAGCCCCACCTGCCTGCCGGAAAGGAGGCGGGCGAAGGAGGGCGCAGCTCCGGCCGCTCGCCTCGGAGCTGGTCGGCCTCGCTGGCCGCTTGCAGCCGAGCCTTGGCAGGACTCGGTTGCTGGGACGAGCGCCTTCGCTGCAAGCCGCCGCCCGCTCGGCTTGCTTCGGACCAGCGCCGTCCTTCGCTTTGCCAAGCCGGGGAAGAGGCGGGTGGCGGCGAGGCGAAGGCGAGGGGCGCATGGGGAGCTTGGAAGCGACGTCATCGGGCTCCCCCCCGGCAAAACCCCCGTGTTTCCCCGAGGGGCGGCATACAAATCCAAATAATAAATAAATAAATATGTCTTACTTTCGGGGTACGGCTTATATTAGCCGACCCCCCTGAAACCCCGGAAACAGGGTACTAGGTAAAAATAGTAGCTTTTCTGTAATAACTTTGTACCCTGTAGTATCAATCTTGTTAACTCTCAAGACACTTGTTTCTGCTATATATTCAAAATGGATTGTGATTTTGTGTGTGTGTGTGAGAGAGATATGTATGTGTATGTATGTATATGTATATATATTTTTATTCTGAGCGTGTGCATCAGAATTTCATTTTTTTAATGTGTGCCAGTGTGTTTACAGAAATAAGTGACAATAAAGATTGTCTTGTCTTAAACGTAATAATGATTAGTATTTTGATTTGGCTATTCTAAAATTTAGCAGGTTTTGAATTAAGTGAGGTGGAAATATATCCTGCACTTAAGTTTGTCTCAAATTTAGATAATGTCAAATAGATTTTACGACTAGTATTTATAATACTAACAGAAATCCAATGCTCTCAATCAATTTCTATACATAAAGCTTTCATGATCTAGGTACAAAAATCTATTTTACAGAAAAATGAAGGTTTTCTGAAAAGTGTGTATGCATTTGAATACTGAGAGGTATTTAAATCCCATTTGCTGCTTATTCCCATTTCCAACCTTTAAAAACCTTTTTTCAGGGTTAGAAAAGCTTGGGATAAATGATCCATAATTAAAACTATAAGAGAATATTGACAGGTATGAAGACAATTTATTGGTCTTCCTGTCTTTGAAACACAACAAATGCTGTACTGCAGGGGTCCACATCCCCAGTCCAAGGACTGCTATCGGTCCATGGCACGTTGGGAACCGGGCCACACAAGCAGCAGGCAAGTGTGTGAACCTTCATTTGTGCAGATGTGGGGTTAGGTTGCACATGAAAAATCATTCCCACCTCTCCCACCACTGCCAGTTTGCGGAGCCAGTAAGGTTGGGGAGTGCTGCTCTACTCGAAACAGGAAAAAAAGGCTTGCTGTAGGGTTACATAATTTTCCTTGAATCCAGAAATGCAGAGGTTATGTATTCACTATAGCAAAAAAATTTTAAAGTTATTATTTGTTTGAAGAAAGAAATGGATAATTATAAAAATTAGGCTAATATTTATGTGTTTGTTTGTTGGATTTATATGCTGCCCCTCTCCGGGGCAGCTTACAACATATAAAAACAATGCAACACTAAATCCAATTAATTTAAAACAGTTAAACAACACACACTACATTCATTTGGCCAAGGGGCTAGGATCTAATGGCCCCAGGTCTGGCGGCATAAATGAGTCTTGAGACTCTTGCAGAACGTGAGGAGGGTGGGGGTAGTGTGGATCTCTGGGGGAGGCTGATTCCATAGGACTGGGGTCCCCACAGAGAAGGCTCTTCCCCTAGGCCCTGCCAAGCAACATTATCTAGTTGACGGCACCTGGAGAATGCCAACTCTGTGGGACCTCACCGGTCACTGGAACTCATGTGGCAGGAGGCGGTCCCGCAAGTAATCTGGTCCAATGCCATGTAGGGCTTTATAGGTCATAACCAATACTTTGAATTGTGTCCGGAAACCTATCAGCATCCAGTGCAGTCCACGGAGTGCTGGAGAAACATGGACATACCTGGGAGCGCCCATGACCGCTCGTGCGGCTACATTTTGCACGATCTACAGTTTCTGAACTCTCTTCAAAGGTAGCCCTATGTAGAGAGCATTGCAGTAGTCGAACCTCGAGGTGATAAGGGCATGAGTGACTGTGAGTAAAGACTCCCTGTCCAAATAGGGACATATCTATTTGGATAGGAATATATTGGATATATTCCTTTAGTCACACTTAAAAAGTTAATATTACATGCAGATAGTATTTTAATTTATGTTGTCATTTCAGATTGCCTTTTCCTTCTCTCCCTTCCCTCGGTTTTATCAAGAATATTTATTTATTTATTTATTTATTCATTCATTCATTTATTATATTTGTATGCCACCCCTCTCCGTAGACTCTGAATAAGTCTTTACAGTCAAATCCCAAATAAATCTGAAGCATATTTGAAGCAATATTCTGTTTTTATACTATTCTTGATCAGGGGTCCATGCTATCAGCAAAACAATTTGAAAGAGCTTTCCTAACTAAATGCTTTACTATGGTGAACTTTTCCGTGACATGGCCTGTTTTGATAATGTCAGGAAACCGTTTTCAGGAAGCATATGCAAAAACAATAATGTGTGTTGAAAATCTTTCCACTGAACAATATAGAACAACTGCTCTTTCAAATCATTTTGCTGACAGCATGGACCCCCTGATCCAGGACAGCATAAAAACAGAATATTGCTTCAATTATGCTTCAGATTTGTTTGATATTTGACTGTAAAGACTTCTTCAGAATATGCTTGGTAAAACTGAAGGAAGGAAAAACAAGGAAAAGGCAACACGTGGGATGAAGTGACAGGATCAGCAAGATGATTAAAGTGTCCTGAGAAATAGCTATTAATTATTACTGAAATCAGATCAAGGTGAAGAACATTTGTCCATGTAATCTTCATGAGTTAAACTTGATTTCATGACATTTCAATAAGTATTGAAATTGGAATTAGAGGAGAAATCCCAAATCCGCAGTTAGAGGAGAAAACGCTGGAGGAAAGGGTGTGCCTCTGTGGAAGTTGCTTTCATTTCGTTCATTGTATATTGATAATGTGAAGTCGCAGTGTAAAAAGCAGGGTGTCCAGCAAATCTAAAAAACAGGGAAATCGTGGAATTATCAGGGAAATCGGTGGTTCAGGAAATATCGGAATTATCAGGGAATTAGTGAAATAAATGGAATAAATCAGGGGGGAAAAGCAAACTGTATTAAAATATTTAAAAGTCAGGGAAAAATCATGTTTAAAAAAATGTATCGCGCTGCCTGGCAGAGTCAAGCAAAAATGAGCATAACTGTGGCAACAACTTGCTTCCTCAGCTACTGATATTTCTCCATGGCTTAGCCATTTGGTATGACATCATCTATGACCACGCCTTAACTAGATCACAAGTTACAGAGAAATGTCAGTGAAATATCAGGGAATTTCAGAATGCTTTCCCACTGGACACTCTAAAAAAGTCTCTCACAAAATTTGGAGTTAAGTCTAGTATTTTTGTAAAAAAATGGCACATAGCCTGCTGTCTCCCCACTTTTTTCATTTGTTAACTTTTTACTTCAGTGCAAACAAATTAATTGAAAGTCTGCATCAACACATTTGAACTTGTATTGTCAAATTGCTATTGAACAGTGACTTCAGTTCTTACATTATAAAATACAGTGAGGATTTGTAAATTGTGAAAAGCAATATATCTAGTACTGATGGAAGAGAATATTTGTAATTCAGAGTCGAACTGTAGCATCCTTGCTTCACTCTTAGCTTGGTGGTTTTTCTGCAGATATTTCATGGTGCACTGATGATCTTACCTGGTTTGGTAATGAAAATGTCTGCAGGAAAACCCCCAAACTCAAAGAACAGCACGGATTCCACAATGCTTTTAATATTTTAATCTAATGTTTGGGTGAACCATGAAGATATGAAGTCTTTTATAAGAATATTTTAAAATTGTACTGTAATAATATTCTTGTTATTATTCTTCAGCCTTGAAAGGCGGCATTTAAGGCGTGACTTGATCGAAGTGTATAAAATCATGCATGGGATAGAAAAGGTGGATAGAGAAAAATTCTTTTCTCTATCCCACAATACTAGGACGAGGGGGCACTCCCTAAAGCTCATAGGTAAGAAAGCGAGGACAAATAAAGGGAAATATTTCTTCACCCAGAGGGTCGTTGGTTTATGGAATTCACTTCCAGAAGTCGTCGTGACAGCTGTCAGTCTTGATAGCTTCAAGGCAGGTTTAGGCAGATTCATGGATGCCAAGTGTATTGGTGGTTATTGAAATGGATGTTCATGTGCCGCCTCTATGTTGGTTGAGGCAGGCGGGATTTCCTTGAGTACCATTTGTTGGGGGTCAAGGGAGGGTTTTGCCTTCTCTTTCTGCTCAAGATCCCCATGGACGATTGGTGGGCCACTGTGTGACACAGAATGCTGGACTCGATGGGCTTTGGCCTGATTCACCATGGCTCTTCTTATGTTCTAACCCATATTCAATTCAATAGCATAGAAAAAATAAATTATATTTTTTTCTGCTTTGAAAAAAAAGAACTCCAAAACTTATTATTTCTGTGTAATGTGTTGCCTTTTTAATACTTAGTGGATTGTAAAGTACAAACAAGTATAACACAATATAGGAAAAGTTAAACACTGAAGCAAAATAATCTGAGTTAAGTATAGCTGATAGGAAACAAAATACCAACAGTTTTATTGCCTAAATATAATTAAATAATAATAAGATAGTTCAAAATAATATTAACTTTAGAACATTAATCTTTTAGATTTCATTACCTTTGTAAAACTAAAATAATTTTGAAAAAAAGAATGTCAATCCAAATTGACATTTAATTGTTAAATATTTGTAATAAAGGAAGCTATTTCTATTTACGACAATTGAACCTAAAATTTCTATTGCTAAGTGAGACAATTGTTAAGTGAGTTTTGTGCCATTTTACGACCTTTCCTGCCAAAGTGGTTTAGTGAATCACTGATGTTGTTAAGTGAATGGTTCCCGCATTGACTGCTTGTCAGAAAGTTGCAAAAAGTAATCACATGATCCGGGCGCCGCAACTGTTACAAATATGAATATGCATTTTGATCATAAGATCGTGAGAATGCTGTAACTGTCACAATGGTGAACTGTCATGAGACACATTTTTTAAAGAGCTGTTGTTACTTTAACCAGTCACAAAATTAACTGTTGTACGTCAGGGATTATTTATAGAACTACTACATTGTAGGTGGTAATTGTGACAATAATAAAATATTATTGAAGGTTCTAACTTATATTTTTCTCTATATATTTGCTTATTGCCTTTATTACTTCACTATTAGTTAGAAAGGTAATTTATTACTTAGCCAGTTGTAATAATGGACAATAACGGTTGAACTGCGTTTTAACAGTTTTATACTTAATTATCCATCTGTAGAAGACTTAGTTTAAGTATTCATTTCTGTGAAAGTATTTCTATAGAGCTATACATGAACTGACATATAACTGTCTTGGTACATTTTCGGAGCTAAATTAATTAAATGAATTAGTTGAATAAAATATTGAACTTGTTTTATAATTAACAAAAAATATAGATGTGTGTTTTCTGGGGGGGGGTTCCCCATTGTTAGTGCCCCCTATTTATATTTTGCTCTTTTACTACGTTTCTGCAATGGCTAAGTGAGTATTTTCAAAGTTAATTTTGTCTGTATATATATATATATATTTTAAAATGTGGGTGGTGTTATTCTTTAAACTCTGCTGTAATCTGCTGTATCAACAAAGCATATTTTCCTGCAATAATGATACATAGTGTGCAGTCTTAAAAAATAGTTTGCTTCATAGTCTTAATTCTGTAGCCCCTCCTTCATAATGAATCTTTCAAAACATAACCTTTTGTTCTTTTGAACCCCTTCCAATAACATTATTCAAAGACAATATCTCCATGTGGGAGGCATTAGACTATGTGAAGTAATCTTCTTTGACCAACCTAGTTGCAGATCACTGTGCTTCTATAACACTTTTCTAAGAAATCATTACTCTAGAAATACTTTAGAACTGTATTTCAATCTAGATTGGAAATGCAGTATATTTTAAATCTAATTTTACGTAATTCGAATTGGTGGAATTTAAGCTTTCCTCAGTGACTAAGATGCTGAGCTTGTTGATTAGAAAGGTCGCCAGTTCGACAGGTAGAATCCCTAGCGGTGCCTAATGGAGTAAGCTCCCATTACTTGTCCCAGCTTCTGCCATTCTAGCAGTTCAAAAGCATGTAAACATCTCCGGGATATCTCCGGGACAGCTTCTGCCGCACGAATCCCAGCGACCAGTTAGGTCCCACAGAGTTGGCCTTCTCCGGGTCCCGTCAACTAAACAATGTCGTTTGGCGGGACCCAGGGGAAGAGCCTTCTCTGTGGCGGCCCCGACCCTTTGGAACCAACTCCCCCCATATATCAGAGTTGCCCCCACCCTCCTAGCCTTTTGTAAGCTCCTTAAAACCCACCTATGTCGTCAGGCATGGGGGAATTGACATTTTCCCTCCCCCTAGGCTTATAAAATTTATGTATGGTATGCTAGTATGTATGATTGGTTTCTAAATTGGGATTTTATAAATTAATTAAATATTAGATTTGTTACATTGTATTATTATTGCTGTGAGCCGCCCCGAGTCTGCGGAGAGGGGCGGCATACAAATCTGATAAATAAATAAATAAATAAACAAACAAACAAACATACAAGTAGAAAAATAAGGGCCACCTTTGATGGAAAGGTAACACTGTTCTGTGCACCTCCGACTTTTAGTACGGAGTGGGTTCTACTTACCTTCCCTGCCAGTTTGCATCATGGTAGAAGTGCATGTTTTGTGTGCGAGTGTCCCTTCTCTGAAATGACTCTCTGTGCATATGCAGAAACCTTTGCACATGTGCAGAAGTTTTTTGGTTGGCAATCTGCAGTGAGTGGAGCACCGGTTCGGCAGCATGGACTGCCGGTCATCTCTGCCGGTTTGGCTAGTGGCAGAAAATTTCCGCTACCAGTTCTATAGAACTGGTCTGAACCAGTAGCAACCCACCACTGGTTTAGGCATTCCAGCATCCTGCATGACCATGGAGATGTCTTCAGTCAGTGCTGGCTCTTCGGCTTTGAAACGGAGATGAGCACCACTCCTAGAGTCGGAAACGAATAGCACGCATGTGCAGGAGAACTTTTATCTTTACCTTTACCTTTAAGGTTTTCATTTGTAGATTGTATGCCACTCTGCGACAACGGGCAGCCAATACATTTTTAAAAATTATAAGGTTCTTGGAAATGACTTAATAGGTGGATAAAAAGATGAAATCCAGTCTAACTATCACTCTCTATCCCATATATACACATCTTACAATGTGGTTTACATATAGTTCTGAATCAGTTATTGCAAAACAAATTAGCTAATCAATTAAAATTCAATGACCAGGAAAACTCATATCAATTAATGGAAAGGCTATAAGCTGAATAAAATCAATTGCATTTGTTTCTTTAGACAGAGTTGAACTACATATTATCTTGTTATATAATACTTATTTTTCTATATATGTTTATAAACATATAATTTTAAGTTCAAAACTATCTTTTCTTGATAAAAGAAGTATTTTTTCCACTCTCCAGTGTAAATAATGATATTTAATTTTGAGTAATCATATGTAGGATTGTATTGCATAGGTTTATGAATATGTATTGCATCTTAAAATATATTTAAGTAAAAGCATAAAAATACATTCATCAATTTTTCCCCTCTTTTCAGGCAAAACCAAAGCTAATAGAGCCAATAGACTATGAAAATATAATTGTTCAGAAGAAAACTCAAATAATCAACGATGGCTTGCGTGAGCTGCTACTTTTTCCATATGATGATTTCCAGGTACTTGTAATTTTTTTATGAATGTTGAATTAAATTTTTTATACAATACTATAATACTAAGGCTTGAAACAAAATAGTTAAGACAATGTAACCGATCTACCAGTTTCTAATATTGTACATCTGTATGGTTTAGGTATATCATAAATAAATTTTAAAAATGAATCAACTCTAAGTAATTTTTGATGGGTTTGTTAGTTGACTTCTCATAATCTGTAGCTATTGGTGTATTGTTATCTTTCTGTTTTTGAGCTTAACATGATTATTGATTATTTCTTCTTAAACAGGATAGGACTATACCACCTGATATGATTCCTTTTATATTCCTTCTCAGTTTTGGAAATCCAATCATCTCTTCGGAGAATTAACCCAAAGTCACTTGTGGGTTTTTAAGTGATGTGGAAACACAGCTTTTAAACACAGTGTTTAAAAATACATAGTTTAACAGTGGATGGATAAGTGTGTTTGTTGGTCATTTTCATAGTGCCGTTTGTTTGCGCCCACTCCCCCTGACGTGTTGGCGTTAATTGTATATTCTGATATAAATCTGATTTTCATTGTTAATCACAGTTTTGAAAATCAACTCCAATTTGTTTATGACATTGTGATTATTAGCCACAAAGAGTCCAAAAAAGCCAAGGAGTGTTTAAATGCTCAATGTGGCAAGTAGACTGGTTGGTCTGAAAAATTAAAAAGAAAAAAAGGCTTATGAAACTAATTTTACTCATCTAAGCAAATTTTGAGCCAGTAGAGAATGCCAACTCTTACATCTACTTTGGCCAAGTGTTCAGTACACAGACAAAATTGATGAAGAGATATCATTTGAGGTAGCTTTGGTATAGGTTAGCTTTCATCCAACAGAAAGCAAGGATGGAAAGATGATCATTTTCAGAATAAAATAATATAACATAAATGATAATTTATTGATACATTTTTGTGGCTGCTTAACTCAAATTATGTGACATGCATATTTTCCGTGATTATATTTGTTCACAGACTTTGAAAGAAAATGTAAATGGCAAAACTAAAAAAAAACAGGTTTATTGTAGAGTTAAACTTTTTATTTTTACATATGACTAGTTTTGCCTAAATAATTCATATTTTTTAAAAAGGGCATTCCTCTTTTAAAATAATTGAACTATTTACCTGTGTGTTTGAAGAAAACTATATTTAGTAGATAAGAAATATGTTGAACATTTATGGAAGGAACCACATCAAATTCAGGAAACAGGTGTGACTATAAACAATAGGAAATGCATATGTACTTTAAAAGTTAAACATCTTGGAATTTATTACCAGAACATTGACCCTCTACAGATTTAACATTGTCTTAAGATCTTTCTAGATTTGGCTGTTATTATGAATTGTCTTTACCTCCTCCATGCAGTATTTCAGAGATGAGGAATAGGGGGAAGGAAGGGGTCTTGTAATGACCCATTTATAATTCTCTGTTTTCTAATCTTCCCTTAATTTTTTTGCATCAAATACATTAAGTGAAAAAAAATATGATAGGACAAAAGCCGTCATATGAAAACAGCCTTAGATTCATTTAGAGAGAAAAACGCTCTATGATATAAAAATAATTATCCGTGCCATTTATATGCTGCCCAACTCCCAAATGACTCTGGGTAGCTTTAGCTTTACATTCTGCATACTTTTATTATAGTATTAATATTTGTACTGAAGAAGTACGTTGGGATTGGCAACTCCATTACTAAGCAAAGTGGTCATTAAGTGAGACAACACACGACTGTCCTGTTTAGTGGCTGGTTACAGTTGTTAAGCAAAATTCCTACAGTCATCAAATGAGACATCATGTAAACATTACATACAACATTCTGTCTATTTCCCCATTGGTTGTTGGAAGCCATCTGGGAAGGCCCACATGATAATAACATGCATGCAAATGCAAGCACTGGTCATAAGTTACTTTTGTCAGCACCTTAGGAGCTTCAAACAGTGGCTAAACTAATGGTTATTAAGCATGGACTACATGTATATGTGTATTATTATTATTATTATTATTATTATTATTATTTATTAGATTTGTATGCCACCCCTCTCCGCAGACTCGGGGCGGCTCACAACAATAACAAAGACAATGTAAGAACAAATCTAAAACCCCATTATTAAAAACAAACATACACACAAACATACCATGTATAAACTGTATAGGCCTGGGGGAGATGTCTCAGTTCCCCCATGCCTGACGGCAGAGATGGGTCTTAAGAACTTTACGAAAGGCAAGGAGGGTGGGGGCAATTCTGATCTCCGGGGGGAGCTGGTTCCAGAGGGTCGGGGCTGCCACAGAGAAGGCTCTTCTCCTGGGTCCCGCCAAACAACATTGTTTAGTTGATGGGACCCGGAGAAGGCCAACTCTGTGGGACCTAACCGGTCGCTGAGATTCATGCGGCAGAAGGCGGTCCCGGAGATATTCTGATCCGATGCCATGAAGGGCTTTATAGGTCATAACCAACACTTTGAATTGTGACCGGAAATATATATATAAAATACACTTCTCTGAATGAATCATATTACTATAAAATGTTTGTTAGGCAAAATTATATATCATAAGGCAATATTTTTTTGAATCAATGTACCACGAATGAGATAACATAAAGAATGTATCCAATATCTAGGGCCCATTACCACCATGAAATTGTAATTTGGTGACGTGGATGCTCCAGCATTGCTGTGACACTATGATCACCCGCAGTCACACAATTGTTATTTCTAACACTCCCTGCCAGATTCCCACAAAGAAAACCAATGGGGAAGCTAGCAGGAAATTGGAAAACTCCCACTCCCAATGCTTTTTTTGTCCACCTGTGGTCATTCTCTTTGTTTAGTTAAGGAAATATATCTCTGAAATGTTGACTAAATAAAGCTTTAGAAATCAACACTGAAATATTCATAATGGCAGTGTCGTTGAATATTATTTTTTTAATCTTACAGTTTTAAGTTTAGAACGAATGTATGACCAATGCTATTATAGGAATCCAAGTAGGGGATTCTGATTGGGAGATATACAATAAATGAACTGCTGCAAAAATATGCAATGATATATGTTGAAGAAATTGATGAACTAAATATATGCTTGCATCCTTTCTTTTGAAAATATTGGAGAGTTTAAAACTCAGTAAATACGCACGTTTTTATATACGTTTGAGAAAACAGCAAACACCATGTGCAAAATATTTTTAAAAATCACATAGGAAGCTTAAGGAATAAAATTTTCTGAGTTTTTAAAAATATGCACAAAGAATATGGAAAGAAAACCTGGTCACCACAATAAAGACATAGAGAACTGAAACAGGAATGTCAGGAAAGTAAAAATTTAAAATGCAACGAACATGCTGAAAAGTATTAAAAGACAAAAAAGGGATTCAGTATATCTACTGCTGCAAAACGTTTACAAAGCAAAATTTATTTCTTTTCTCCAATGGAAAATTTAGTTCTATGAGGAAACTATGACAACAATGAGAAAAATACGAATAAAGATAAAATCTTTATCTTTAAAATCTATTCAGAGTTTCCTACAGATTTTTAGTTTAAATGTCCTGGGCATATGAATTGCTTCCTAGGCCTTAGTTGATTTCATGATAAAGCTTTGTGCATTATATTTAGGAAATCCTGGAGAATTAAATGCAAATATTGCTATCTTTAAAAACAATAAGGAGAGAATCTGAGGAATTAAGAGTCCCTTCTGCCGGACAGCAATATCTGGAAAGATTCTAGACCAGATCATAAAGCAAGTGAACAGATTTCAGAAACAGTGTGGTAATTGCCAGCATGAGCAATTGTTTCCAAATTAACCTTATCTTGGGTTTTGATCAGATTGCTTTGTTACTTAGAATATGGAAATGAGGTAGACACAATAGACCTTGATCTCAACAAAGCATTTGATAATAGTAGTTGTGACATGCTGATTATAAGCTGAGTAAATACATGTATTGCTAAAGAACATTAATTAATAGAGAATGTTGTTGAAGAATTCTGAGGATTTTCATGGATGACATCACATTGCAGCAAAATTTCAATATTTTTATTAATGACTTAAATGAAGGAGTGAAGGAAGTTTACTGTAGCTCAGAATACTTTTAGAACAATAGGTATGGATGATGCATCGGTAATGCAATCAAAGGACTATGGTACTATATAGTGCTGTTGCGACTGATGTGCATTTTAGACAGCAGACTATATAAATGTACTTACTGGTTGCATTAAACACTACCCCAATTTGAATATTGTAGCAAACCCTGGTCTAGAAGTATATTTTCCCAACTAGATACTACAAATCTGAGCATGATCGAATATCATGTATCCAGTTCTAGGACTTGCTTGCGTTTCAACTAATTCTTTAAAATCATTTTTTAAATTCCACCTTTATTATTTTTATGAATAGCTCAAGGCAGGAAACATACCAAACACTCCTTCCTCCTCCTATTTTTCCCATAATAGCAACCCTTTGATGTGAGTTGGCTGAAAGAGAATGATGGGCCCAGAGTCACTTAGTAGTTTTTATTATGGGGTGCTAATTGGCGGAAAGATGCTGGTTACTTTTTTATACATTAAAACTGTAAGGGCTAAACCCCATTCCTGCAAATAAAATTCTTACTCACTGTATTTTTTTCATTAAAGACTGCAGTATTGAAACGGCAACACCAGTATGTATGTTCTACAATTCCAGAGAATGCCGAGAAAGAAGCTTACAGCTTATTTGTAACAGAGGTAATATTTTATTTTGTATCTTTCCAAAATTCTGGGCTACAAAAATTTGAATAGTCGTTAGATAGCATCAGGTTTCTTATATCTCACAGACATCTGGAGCTCATCTGGATTTCTGCAGTCCAGGGGTGGTATGCTTAGTTACTTAAGTCTATATTACAATTTACTTTGTTATTGTAACCAGTCAGAACAACAATAAAGTGTTCTGATTCATCTCCACCCTTTATTAAGAGCTCCAGCTGGCTAGAATAGCAATCTCAAAGTATTATTCAATAAGTCTTTAGAAGCTGTTTGGAGTTTTGTAAAATTTCCTTCCAAACCAGCTGCTTGGAGTGTGCTGGATATTTAAGAAATAAAAACTATTTCAACATTCTGAACAGTATGTTTACTTTGGTATTTCTGGAACAATGAAAGCGGAAAAGAAAATAATGCTTAGTTTGTTTAATAAACGTAGCACAAAATAGTTACATCTTCAACCTGAGCATTTACTTTGACTCTGGTGTTTTTGTGAGAAAGTAGAATTCCTCCTGGAGGATATATTTTGAAACCTCACGTGATATATTTATATCAACATAAATCAAGTTGTCTCTCTATTCTAAATTCAGTCTAATTAAATTGCTACATGGTTGAGCAAGTCAGTTTTTGCAGTCATTTATTGCTATCAGTTGTTCACAATTATGTCTCTTTAAATCACTTCTGGCGGACCTCTTGTTCATTCATATAGTAGTACAGACCTCTAGGGAAATTGCAGTACAGTACAACTCTCCTTTCTATAAAATACTCTACATCTTAGAATGGCTTAGGAAATTGAATGTTAAAATAAATTCTACAGGTTTGGTTTAGTTAAAGTGTGTTGCTTCTGACTTTAATAGAAGTAAAGAACTTTTTTTTTCATTCATCATTTCATTTTAGTAGGAATAGTAATATTTTATTGCAGCTGATGATTAGTTCCTAAGGACAAAGAAAAAGAAAACAAATAGTAAGATAGCAAACAAAAACCACAGTAAAACATGTACAGATTGGAGAAATTAAAGTTTAAGATATTTTTCAAATAGTAAAACAAAACGTCGCCAAGTTAAGAGAAATAAAATCACAGTAAACAGATAATAATCATAAATAAAAATGGAACTGGGGGTGTGGCAATCTATCTACCGGTAAATAGGCTACTGTTAGCTGCAAATAGACATCTTTGTAATAAAAGCAATATAAAAGTATAGTAAATTATAGTAAATTTTAAATTATTAGATTTGTTTTACATTGTGTTGTTATTGCTGTGAGCCGCCCCGGGTCTACGGAGAGGGGCGGCATACAAAAGTAATAAATAAATAGTAATATGGGTTAGTGTTTCAGAACTCATTTGGTACGGGGCAAAGTGTTTATTCAAATGGGATGAGTTTCCCCTGAATAACCTGGGAGGGTATTAAATCATGCCAGAATTAGGACTGTTCTGAAATTTTGGAGCTGTAATAACTGTCCAGGAAGATACCCGGAGTATTGCAGCCAAGTCTGATTCCAGATCCTTACCATGCTGCATAAAGCTTCTTAAAACCCACCTCTGTCATCAGGCATGGGGGAACTGAGATATTCTTTCCCCCTAGGCTTCTACAATTTATGTATGGTATGATTGTATGTATGATTGGTTTTAAAATAAGGGTTTTTAGCTGTTTTAGTATTGGATTGTCGCATGTTGTTTTTACCACTGTTGTTAGCCGCCCCGAGTCTACGGAGAGGGGCGGCATACAAATCAAATCAAATAAATAAATAAATAAATAAATAAATACATACATACATACATACATACATACATACAGAAAGAAAGAAAGAAAGAAAGAAAGAAAGAAAGAAAGAAAGAAAGGATACCACTGCATCTTCATATACCACCATAAGGATTATATTGAGAAATCTAGCAATTTCTACTCTATGACAAATCATAGTAATGGCTTAAAATCACAGGAATTAAGTTATAATGAAGGGAAAAATAACTTTAATTGATAAGAGAAAAAAAGGCATAATCTTTCAATTTTAGTCACTCCAAACAAATGATGGAGTAGGCACAATAGGAACACATGGATACTATGAAAAAGGCATTGGAAGCCACTGAGAGGCAAAGAAAAGCAGGAATGGTCTACCCCCATCCTTCTTGCCTCCCTGAGGTGAGGTCATCAAGAACATAGTCAATGCTATCTCTGTTCCCTTAACTTGGCCTGAAACTTGATTGAAGGGGACCCATTAATCTGTTTTTCATTCACAGTTCTTAAATGCTGAAATGTGACCATCTCCTCTCCAGAATATTTTCTGAAAAGGAAAAGTTGGAGACTGGATGTTGTCTAGATTGGTCAAGCAATGGTCTCCTGAGAAGGAGAGGCTCCACCAGTTTTTTCAGAAGAGCTAATCACACATCCTTTCCTGGGCAGCCTTAATCACCCAAGAGGGACAGGATCTAAGAGACAGCTAAATTAAGATTGACAAGAATCCTGTACACTTCCTGTAACAAAAAAGCCTTTCCCCCCTTTAATTAGCATAGATATAGTGATCAGAGCAAGTACTCAAATAATTAAGATAAATGTATTGTTGCATAAAGATGTGACCTAAAGTTTAATTTTTGTCCCGATTTAAAGTGTATTAAGACATACATCTCTGACTGGCACGTTGTCAATTTCAAACATGAAGATTACTCCGGAGACTTTCGGCAGCTTCCAAAGTAAGTAATTTTTGTCTTAATCTTTATAATACCCGTTGTTAACTTTTAATATTTAATGTTGTAGATTCTTGGAAATAACTTCCATTTCAGTTCTAACATGCCAAATTTGGAAAGTATGTTTTTTTCCCTGGCTTCCAGATGTAATTTCTTAGGATGATTCAGTCCTGCAGTATGGATTTATTTATTTATTGTTTATTTATTTATTAGATTTGTATGCCGCCCCTCTCTGTAGTCTCGGGGCGGCTCACAACAAAAACAACATGGAAAGAGCATTTGCAGTTTGTTTTAATGGTTTTGGGAGAAGCAAGAGCCATGATGCTTATTCATAATTGATCATTAATTTTTAAAATTCCACTTTGGAATGTGAAACATGAATACTAGCACTATTGTATACAAATAGCTGCAGAAATGTATGAAGCTGTGTTAACTATTTTCCTATAAAGGCAGAATGTCAGTACAATGAAGAAATAATATGCTGCACGTTCTCAATTTAAGCAGGTGAAAATTTAACATTGACAGATTACAGCAACTATGTCAACAATTAGTTTAACAGGCTTTTAAATGATTTTCCCTATGTTTGTAAAACAAGTTTAATATTGTTTGCAAATCCTAGCGACATTTGTATTCAAGATACAAAAGCAAGAAAAAAAGCCAAATCGAAACTATTACTACCTTCATATAGGCATTCTCTTTTAGAGTCTCTCACGTACTGTATATTTTAATCATATTTTTATACTTGCAGTATATAATATTGTAATAATTATTATGTGTTATGGTATCTTTTTTTAAGCAAAGGGAACAGGTTAGAAAAGCTTCCAGTCCATGTTTTTGAAGTTGATGAAGAAGCAGACAATGAGGCAAGTCTATTTTGTTGATTATTTTATTTCAGTTTATTTTTAAGTTGTTGTTATGATATGGGCCCCTTTGGCAGTAATAACATGTAAAATGTATAAGAAGTAACTTTATCTTGAAATATTTAAAATATATTGAATAATATATTACTTTGCTCCTGTGATCTGTATTAGGCATAAGTATTTTAAATAGTTTGTAGGTGGAAGTGCATGATTGCTCCTTATGTATTTTCTTTATTATTTTAAAAACCACCTTATAATTCTGTATATTTCCAGATAGTATGCAATATTAAAATAGCATTTAACTTTAAAACACACACGCCATAAATTACCTTATCTTTGTAAGCTACTGTGAATATATATCATAACAAAACATATAAACCCAATAAATAAATAAAACAAGCATTTAAGATTTATTAAAACATTGAAACATATATGAATTCATACACCTTGAAAAAAAACAGATGAATGTACATAGCAAAGATTGTGAAAAATATTAAAATTATTACTATGTTTTTAAGAAAGATTCTTCTCTCTAATACCATCTGCTATTGACATATGGTTCCTTTCTCTTTCCTTTTTGACCCTTAAAAACGTAGTTTCCTTAGTCCTTTTAGAGCAGTGTTTCCCAACCTCGGCAACTTGAAGAGATCTGGACTTCAGCTCCCAGAATTCCCCAGCCAGCATTCGCTGGCTGGGGAATTCTGGGAGTTGAAGTCCAGATCTCTTCAAATTGCCAAGGTTGGGAAACACTGTTTTAGAGAAATAGTACATTACCTCGCTTCTTCCATTTCTATTAGAGTGGCCTTTTGCTTATGCTGATCTAGAAGAACTTACAGCTTTGTTTTGAAACCAGTTCCACGTTATAGATTTATCAAGGGGTGGGCTGTTGCCCGGATGGAGAGGGACACAGTGAGGTAACAAAAATGGAGCTCCACCCCAGAGCACCCAATTTGCACTGAAAGATGTTGAAAGAAAATACAGGGCATCCTGCATAAGCCACGCCCACAGTGTGGTAGTAAAATTTTTGATAACCCTTCAATGGATTTATCTCAGGGAGAGTTTTTTAACTTCTTCTTTGACATAATTTTTTATTGTCAAGCTAAAACATTTATATTTGATTTATGTATTTCTAATTTAAGTTTATATGTCCACTGATTAGAGATTCATGTCTCTGGGCAGCTAACAATAGTTAAAAGCACAATAACAACATATAACAACACCAAAAAAGACAATAGCACAGATTTAATGAGTAGCTGAGGTTAAAAATAACCCTACAACAAGCAAGAGCCGGGGTGGCGCAGCAGGTAGAGTGCAGTACTGCAGGCCACTGAAGCTGACTGTAGATCTGTAGGTCAGCGGTTCAAATCTCATGACCGGCTCAAGGTTGACTCAGCCTTTCATCCTTGCGAGGTGGGTAAAATGAGGACCTGGAATGTGGGGGCAATATGCTGGCTCTGTTAAAAAGTGCTGTTGCTAACATGTTGTAAGCCGCCCTGAGTCTAAGGAGAAGGGCGGCATAAAAATCAATCAAACAAACAAACAAATAAATAAATAAATAAATACTATTGCGTAGGCTCTACCACCTGTCGTATCTGAACCTCTATGCTTAGTGACAAAACCATAATTGAGGCCTTGTGAAAGGCCAACAGCATTGGAACAATTTAACCTTGGGAGGAGCTGCTGTTCCAAAGGGCCCTTTAATTGATGGGACACCCTAATAGACTGGACAGGAACATTTATCCCAGCTAATCCAGTCCTTAATAGAGAGATTGCCTGGCTGTTCTGCCCAAGGTATTTAGACTTTTTTCTAAAAGATAAAGCATTATGAAATCACCTGCAAAATCGCTAAATGCTGTGCTTAACTCAATTCTTTGTTGTATTGCAATCTGACAACAGAAGTAGATTATTTATTTCATTAATGAGATTTAGCTGTATTTTTAGAATTTACTGTAACTTTTATGATATTTCACTGGAAGGGAAACCATAATAAATGAGCATTACAATACTACGTGTTTCTTCTATTGGCAATATTTAGTTATAGTCAATAGTCTTATAGCACACGGAACCTTTCTACATATGGTATTTAAGTTAGATCGAAGCCCTTGTTTATTAGATGTTTTATTTCTTTATAGATTTTTAAAAAGTATTTTAAATGTTTTACTCATGAGTTTATGTGTAGTTTATTGTTTAATAGGATGCTGCATCTCTTGGATCTCAGAAGGGTGGACTTACAAAACAAGGATGGTTATATAAAGGGAACATGAACAGTGCAATCAGTGTTACAATGCGGGTATGTATAATTTTTGTCTATTTATAAAATACTCTGATGCTGTATAATGTGCAAGTACATATTGACTGTGATTTCAGCAATATTTCTTACTGTATTAAAAATATTTGCAATATTATGGGCGCAATCAAAGAGATGCTTTTGGTCTTCTGTGTCACATTGCTTAATATAATTAAATTAATACAATTTAATTTTTCACAAACTAGTCATTCAAAAGAAGATTTTTTCATCTCCTTCAACTTGGTGATGGATCATATAATCTTAATTTCTACAAAGATGAAAAAATATCAAAAGAACCAAAAGGCTCGATTTTTTTGGATTCCTGCATGGGCGTTGTCCAAGTAAGTAGAGAAATATACTGCTTTATATGATGTGTAATGTTTTCAAAAACATATAGTATTTCTTCTAGTGCTTTGGAATTAGACCTTCATACTTATTTTCTTGTATAGAATGTAAATTCATTAAATGCAACAGGGTTTATTTTTGAACCAATTTACTAGAATTGCGCTATTGGTCTTCTGGGTGATAATTTATTTATTTTTAGTTACAGTGGGTTTATGTTTTTATTGAGCAAGTATTATAAAATACTGTATTTTCATAAGAATGTAAT